>NW_027015511.1:0-11408 GCF_036934945.1 Oncorhynchus masou masou
GGGTTTAGAGGTTAGAGACTTACCCAGGTAGGGTTTAAGGTTAGAGACTTACCCAGGTAGGGGATGCATGGCGTTATCTTGAGAGAACGGATGTACTCCCTCATGCGCTGTAGTTGTCCTCTTTGGATGTCAAGAAGTCCAGCTTCTCAAACGTGGTCTTGTCCTTCCGGCTGATCAGCTGGGAGAAGGAGGTCAAAGGTGAAATCAGTTAATTGTTAAGATGTATTCCTACAGGCTGATCAGCTGGGAGAAGGAGGTACAAAGGTGAAATCAGTTAATTGTTAATGTATTCCTACCAGGCTGATCAGCTGGGAGAAGGAGGTCAAGGTGAAATCAGTTAATTGTTAATGTATTCCTACAGGCTGATCAGCTGGAGAAGGAGGACAAGGTAAATCAGTTAATTGTTAATGTATTCCTACAGGCTGATCAGCTGGGAGAAGGAGGACAAGGTGAAATCAGTTAATTTGTTAATGTATTCCTACAGGCTGATCAGCTGGGAGAAGGAGGTCAAGGTGAAATCAGTTAATTGTTAATGTATTCCTACAGGCTGATCAGCTGGGAGAAGGAGGTCAAAGGTGAAATCAGTTAATTGTTAATGTATTCCTACAGGCTGATCAGCTGGGAGAAGGAGGTCAAAGGTGAAATCAGTTAATTGTTAATGTATTCCTACAGGCTGATCAGCTGGGAGAAGGAGGTCAAAGGTGAAATCAGTTAATTGTTAATGTATTCCTACAGGCTGATCAGCTGGGAGAAGGAGGTCAAAGGTGAAATCAGTTAATTGTTAATGTATTCCTACAGGCTGATCAGCTGGGAGAAGGAGGTCAAGGTGGAATCAGTTAATTGTTAATGTATTCCTACAGGCTGATCAGCTGGGAGAAGGAGGACAAGGTGAAATCAGTTAATTGTTAATGTAGTTCCTACAGGCTGATCAGCTGGGAGAAGGAGGTCAAGGTGAAATCAGTTAATTGTTAATGTATTCCTACAGGCTGATCAGCTGGGAGAAGGAGGTCAAGGTGGAAGTCAAGTTAATTGTTAATGTATTCCTACAGGCTGATCAGCTGGGAGAAGGAGGTCAAGGTGAAATCAGTTAATTGTTAATGTATTCCTACAGGCTGATCAGCTGGGAGAAGGAGGTCAAGGTGAAATCAGTTAATTGTTAATGTATTCCTACAGGCTGCTCAGCTGGGAGAAGGAGGTCAAGGTGAAATCAGTTAATTGTTAATGTATTCCTACAGGCTGATCAGCTGGGAGAAGGAGGTCAAGGTGAAATCAGTTAATTGTTAATGTATTCCTACAGGCTGATCAGCTGGGAGAAGGAGGTCAAGGTGAAATCAGTTAATTGTTAATGTATTCCTACAGGCTGATCAGCTGGGAGAAGGGAGGTCAAGGTGAAATCAGTTAATTGTTAATGTATTCCTACAGGCTGATCAGCTGGGAGAAGGAGGTCAAGGTGGAATCAGTTAATTGTTAATGTATTCCTACAGGCTGATCAGCTGGGAGAAGGAAGACAAGGTGGAATCAGTTAATTGTTAATGTATTCCTACAGGCTGATCAGCTGGGAGAAGGAGGTCAAGGTGGAATCAGTTAATTGTTAATGTATTCCTACAGGCTGATCAGCTGGGAGAAGGAGGTCAAGGTGGAATCAGTTAATTGTTAATTCATTTCCTCTTTCAGCCAGTCGTAGCATCATTGAGTTGTACTCAACATGAGTGAAATTCGATTTCCCCCTGCGAGGACTAGCAAATCCTGATGCATTATTACTTCTTCAGCAACCAACGACACACTTCAGGTAAAATAAATAAATAATCAAATACATTTTAAAAAGAAAAATCAGTCATCGGTAACAGGTAGAGTTGAAACGTTTAAATACAACATATGCTGACACACAGACACCAAGTGAACGATGGTGTCAGCTGCACAGACAGACAATAACACATGACCAGAAACCACAAGACCATGGACTGTCTGACATTTCTGTTTGTCGTTGAGAAGTCTAAACGACTTACGGCTGGGGACAGACAGACATGAATACGAGAGGGAGTTGAGGACTTCTGGGTGCTCACTGTCTGAGGGATTTAACCCTGGCTCCCCTCATTAACTACCTTCTCAGAGTTAGCATTATGACATTAGCCTGCAGCCTCACAGTTTCCCCAACATATGCAGGCCGGGGCCACACCTAGCACCTGCAGCCACCTTTGTTTGCACGTCTATGCAGTCAAGCACATCTACATCTGACCTAACTGGGGAGTCAATGTTGTTTTGCTTTAAACCCTGCCAGAGTTTGTGGCATGTAAGGTGTAGAGCTTATATCAAATGGCCAATCAGTTATTGGAGGTCATTAGATGTTAGTACAACTCAAAAAAAAAAAAAAAAATCATCACTTCCTCAGAGGCTCAACACCACAGAGTGGAGGGGTGAACCCATGCTTCCTCAGAGCTCAACACCACAGAGTGGAGGGGTGACCCCGTGCTTCCTCAGAGCTCAACACCACAGAGTGGAGGGGTGACCCCGTGCTTCCTCAGAGCTCAACACCACAAATTGGAGGGGTGACCCCGTGCTTCCTCAGAGCTCAACACCACAGAGTGGAGAGGTGACCCCGTGCTTCCTCAGAGCTCAACACCACAGAGTGGAGGGGTGACCCCGTGCTTCCTCAGAGCTCAACACCACAGAGTGGAGGGGTGACCCCGTGCTTCCTCAGAGCTCAACACCACAGAGTGGAGGGGTGACCCTGTGCTTCCTCAGAGCTCAACACCACAGAGTGGAGGGGTGACCCCGTGCTTCCTCAGAGCTCAACACCACAGAGTGGAGGGGTGACTTTGGAGTGGCCTTTCATTTCCGCAATACCAGACAGCAGAACAGAACCAGAATGGCCCCCAGCCTTTTATGCAATTGGTTATTTTTTGCAATAGTTTCTGCTCTTTGCCTGGGGAAGAGTGGAAACAGGACTATCCTGTAGTCGGGGAGGAGTGGAAACAGGACTATCCTGTAGCCGGGGAGGAGTGGAAACAGGACTAACCTGTAGCCGGGGAGGAGTGGAAACAGGACTATCCTGTAGCCGGGGAGGAGTGGAAACACGACTATCCTGTAGCCGGGGAGGAGTGGAAACACGACTATCCTGTAGCCGGGGAGGAGTGGAAACACGACTATCCTGTAGCCGGGGAGGAGTGGAAACACGGACTATCCTGTAGCCGGGGAGGAGTGGAAACACGACTATCCTGCAGCCAGGAGGAGTGGAAACAGGACTATCCTGTAGCCGAGGGAGGAGTGGAAACAGGACTATCCTGTAGCCGGGGAGGAGTGGAAACAGGACTATCCTGTAGCCGGGAGGAGTGGAAACAGGACTATCCTGTAGTCGGGGAGGAGTGGAAACAGGACTATCCTGTAGCCGGGGAGGAGTGGAAACAGGACTATCCTGTAGCCGGGGAGGAGTGGAAACACGACTATCCTGTAGCCGGGGAGGAGTGGAAACAGGACTATCCTGTAGCCGGGGAGGAGTGGAAACAGGACTATCCTGTAGCCGGGGAGGAGTGGAAACAGGACTATCCTGTAGCCGGGGAGGAGTGGAAACAGGACTATCCTGTAGCCGGGAGGAGTGGAAACACGACTATCCTGTAGCCGGGGAGGAGTGGAAACACGACTATCCTGTAGCCGGGGAGGAGTGGAAACACGACTATCCTGTAGCCGGGGAGGAGTGGAAACAGGACTATCCTGTAGCCGGGGAGGAGTGGAAACAGGACTATCCTGTAGCCGGGGAGGAGTGGAAACACGACTATCCTGTAGCCGGGGAGGAGTGGAAACAGGACTATCCTGTAGCCGGGGAGGAGTGGAAACAGGACTATTCGAAAACATAATGTTAACTTTCACTGCTATGCGGATGATACACAGCTGTACATTTCAATGAAACATGGTGAAGCCCCAAAATTGCCCTGGCTAAACATGTGTTTCAGACATAAGGAAGTGGATGGCAGCAAACTTTCTACTTTTAAACTCGGATAAAACAGAGATGCTTGTTCTAGGTCCCAGAAACAAGAGATCTTCTGTTGAATCCCTGACAATTAATCTTAATGGTTGTACAGTCATCTCAAATAAAACTGTGAAGGACCTCATTACTCTGGACCCTGATCTCTCTTTTGAAGAACATATCAAGATCATTTCAAGGACAGCTTTTTTTCCATCTACGTAACATTGCAAAAATCAGAAACTTTCACAATCAAAATGATGCAAGAAAAATTAATCCATGCTTTTGTCACTTCTAGGTTAGACTACTGCAATGCTCTACTTTCCGGCTACCCGGATAAAGCACTAAATAAACTTCAGTTAGTGCTAAATACGGCTGCTAAGTCCTGACTAGAACCAAAAAATTTGATCATATTACTCAGTGCTAGCCTCCTACCACTGGCTTCCTGTCAAACCAAGGGCTGATTTCAAGGTTTTACTGCTAACCTACAAAGCATTGCATGGGCTTGCTCCTACCTATCTCTCTGATTTGGTCCTGCCGTACATACCTACACGTACGCTACGGTCACAAGACGCAGGCCTCCTAATTGTCCCTAGAATTTCTAAGCAAACAGCTGGAGGCAGGGCTTTCTCCTATAGAGCTCCATTTTTATGGAACGGTCTGCCTACCCATGTCAGAGACGCAAACTCGGTCTCAACCTTTAAGTCTTTACTGAAGACTCATCTCTTCAGTGGGTCATATGATTGAGTGTAGTCTGGCCCAGGAGTGGGAAGGTGAACGGAAAGGCTCTGGAGCAACGAACCACCCTTGCTGTCTCTGCCTGGCCGGTTCCCCTCTTTCCACTGGGATTCTCTGCCTCTAACCCTATTACAGGGGCTGAGTCACTGGCTTGCTGGGGCTCTCTCATGCCGTCCCTGGAGGGGTGCGTCACCTGAGTGGGTTGATTCACTGATGTGGTCATCCTGTCTGGGTTGGCGCCCCCCTTGGGTTGTGCCGTGGCGGAGATCTTTGCGGGCTATACTCAGCTTTGTCTCAGGATGGTAAGTTGGTGGTTGAAGATATCCCTCCAGTGGTGTGGGGGCTGTGCTTTGGCAAAGTGGGTGGGGTTATATCCTTCCTGTTTGGCCCTGTCCGGGGTGTCCTCGGGTGGGGCCACAGTGTCTCCTGACCCCTCCTGTCTCAGCCTCCAGTATTTATGCTGCAGTAGTTTATGTGTCGGGGGGCTGGGGTCAGTTTGTTATATCTGGAGTACTTCTCCTGTCCAATTCGGTGTCCTGTGTGAATCTAAGTGTGCGTTCTCTAATTCTCTCCTTCTCTCTCTCGGAGGACCTGAGCCCTAGGACCATGCCCCAGGACTACCTGACATGATGACTCCTTGCTGTCCCCAGTCCACCTGGCCGTGCTGCTGCTCCAGTTTCAACTGACCTGAGCCCTAGGACCATGCCCCAGGACTACTTGACATGATGACTCCTTGCTGTCCCAGTCCACCTGGCCGTGCTGCTGCTCAGTTTCAACTGTTCTGCCTTATTATTCGACCATGCTGGTCATTTATGAACATTTGAACATCTTGGCCATGTTCTGTTATAATCTCTACCCGGCACAGCCAGAAGAGGACTGGCCACCGCACATGGCCTGGTTCCTCTCTAGGTTTCTTCCTAGGTTTTGGCTTTCCTAGGGAGTTTTCCTAGCCACCGTGCTTCTACACCTGCATTGCTTGCTGTTTGGGGTTTTAGGCTGGGTTTCTGTACAGCACTTTGAGATATCAGCTGATGTACGAAGGGCTATATAAATAAATTTGATTTGATTTGACTATCCTGTAGCCGGGAGGAGGGAAACACGGCTATCCTGTAGCCGAGAGTGGAAACAGGACTATCCTGCTTAGCCGGGGAGGAGTGGAAACAGGACTATCCTGTAGCCGAGGATTAGGAAACACGACTCATCCTGTAGCCGGGGGAGGAGTGGAACACGACTATCCTGTAGCCGGGGAGGAGTGGAAACAGGACTATCCTGTAGCCCAGCCAGGAGGGGAACAGACTATCCCTGTAGCCGGGAGGAGGGAAACACGACTATCCTGTAGCCGGGGAGGGAGTGGAAACAGGACTATCCTGTGGCTAGTCGGGAGGAGTGGAAACAGGACTATCCTGTGGCCGGGAGGAGTGGAAACAGGACTATCCTGTAGTCGGGGAGGAGTGGAACAGGACTAACCTGTAGCCGGGAGGAGTGGAAACAGGACTATCCTGTAGCCGGGGGAGGGTGGAAACAGGGGAGGTGCAGACAATCACCTGAGCCATCATCTCCCCTCTTTAGGAGTTGAATACTCTCCCCTAGTAAGGACAGTTCCTTCCCTTCTTCGGGTTGGTGGGGGCATCAATAGCGAATCCTAGCCACTGGAGAGTGGGGTCCTGAACAGGAGAGTAGCCAGATGCCTCTTGCTCCCCTGCCCAGACACATGTCTCTTACTCCCTGCCCAGACAGATGTCTCTTACTCCCTGCCCAGACAGATGTCTCTTACTCCCCTGCCCAGACAGATGTCTCTTACTCCCCTGCCCAGACACATGTCTCTTACTCCCTGCCCAGACAGATGTCTCTTACTCCCCTGCCCAGACACATGTCTCTTACTCCCCTGCCCAGACACATGTCTCTTACTCCCCTGCCCAGACACATGTCTCTTACTCCCCTGCCCAGACAGATGTCTCTTACTCCCCTGCCCAGACAGATGTCTCTTACTCCCCTGCCCAGACAGATGTCTCTTACTCCCCTGCCCAGACACATGTCTCTTACTCCCCTGCCCAGACACATGTCTCTTACTCCCCTGCCCAGACAGATGTCTCTTACTCCCCTGCCCAGACAGATGTCTCTTACTCCCCTGCCCAGACAGATGTCTCTTACTCCCCTGCCCAGACACATGTCTCTTACTCCCTGCCCAGACACATGTCTCTTACTCCCCTGCCCAGACACATGTCTCTTACTCCCTGCCCAGACAGATGTCTCTTACTCCCTGCCCAGACAGATGTCTCTTACTCCCCTGCCCAGACACATGTCTCTTACTCCCCTGCCCAGACACATGTCTCTTACTCCCCTGCCCAGACACATGTCTCTTACTCCCCTGCCCAGACACATGTCTCTTACTCCCTGCCCAGACAGATGTCTCTTACTCCCCTGCCCAGACAGATGTCTCTTACTCCCTGCCCAGACAGATGTCTCTTACTCCCCTGCCCAGACAGATGTCTCTTACTCCCCTGCCCAGACAGATGCCTCTTACTCCCCTGCCCAGACACATGTCTCTTACTCCCCTGCCCAGACACATGTCTCTTACTCCCCTGCCCAGACACGTCTCTTACTCCCCTGCCCAGACAGATGCCTCTTACTCCCCTGCCCAGACAGACGTCTCTTACTCCCCTGCCCAGACAGACGCCTCTTACTCCCCTGCCCAGACAGACGCCTCTTACTCCCCTGCCCAGACAGACGCCTCTTACTCCCCTGCCCAGACAGATGTCTCTTACTCCCCTGCCCAGACAGATGTCTCTTACTCCCCTGCCCAGACACATCTCTTACTCCCCTGCCCAGACAGATGCCTCTTACTCCCCTGCCCAGACACATGTCTCTTACTCCCCTGCCCAGACAGACGTCTCTTACTCCCCTGCCCAGACACATGTCTCTTACTCCCCTGCCCAGACAGACGCCTCTTACTCCCCTGCCCAGACAGACGTCTCTTACTCCCCTGCCCAGACAGACGCCTCTTACTCCCCTGCCCAGACAGATGCCTCTTACTCCCCTGCCCAGACAGATGTCTCTTACTCCCCTGCCCAGACTACTCCCTGCCCAGACAGATGTCTTTACCCTAGGTTACTCCCTGCCCAGACAGATGTCTCTTACTCCCCTGCCCAGACTACTCCCTGCCCAGACAGATGCCTCTTACTCCCCTGCCCAGACACATGTCTCTTACTCCCCTGCCCAGACACATGTCTCTTACTCCCCTGCCCAGACAGATGTCTCTTACTCCCCTGCCCAGACACATGTCTCTTACTCCCCTGCCCAGACACATGTCTCTTACTCCCCTGCCCAGACAGATGTCTCTTACTCCCCTGCCCAGACAGATGTCTCTTACTCCCCTGCCCAGACAGATGTCTCTTACTCCCCTGCCCAGACAGATGTCTCTTACTCCCCTGCCCAGACACATGCCTCTTACTCCCCTGCCCAGACAGATGCCTCTTACTCCCCTGCCCAGACACATGCCATGGACACAATGTTAAGTGAATGCAGTAGTGTGGATTTACACAGGTTACCATAACAGATGTAAAAACCAGTTTTCCTTTGAGGGAAGGCAAGGGGCCTTTGAGGGAAGGCAAGGGGCCTTTGAGGGAAGGCAAGGGGCCTTTGAGGGAAGGTAAGGGCAGCTGAGAAATGGCATGTCAGGGGGAAACATTCATCAAAACATCATGAAGGGACAAAAACAAGTGGAATTTATGCTGGGGCTCCAAATGGCAGGGGAAACCCGTCTGGATAGTGTTTCCAACAAATAAGGGGTGAGCACCAGCTGCGGCGGATTAGGACAGAACCATTGTGACACTATCCTGGACTTGCACTCTGTGTGTCTGTCCCACCATGAGGAAAGGTGCGCCTTTTTTCATCATGCCCAGGTAGACTATTTCCGTGTGTATTGCCAAAAACACTCTAAAACACACCCAGCCCTGGCTCATGGTGGTTATCCATCTGGTAAAACAGACCACACCCATGCCCCGGGTCCTCGGTCTTCCCCAGAGTGGCACACCCAACCCTGGCATCCATCTGTCAGCCCCTTGCATGGAACACCCAACCCTGGAAAGTACTGTATGCTCATGTGCTTCAGCACAATAGCATTTTTTATCTATATATATGTTTTTTTTCTGTCATTAGCCAAGCCCCTGCCCCGCAGTACTCAGCCTCACTCACCTCCTTAGGGTCTCAGCCTAACTTGTCCCCGCGAGTACACCCCAGCCTCCCTCCTCCCCTTTCATGGTAGTACACCCCAGCCTCCCTCCTCCCCTTTCATGGTAGTACACCCCAGCCTCCCTCCTCCCCTTTCATGGTAGTACACCCCAGCCTCCCTCCTCCCCTTTCATGGTAGTACACCCCAGCCTCCCTCCTCCCCTTTCATGGTAGTACACCCCAGCCTCCCTCCTCCCCTTTCATGGTAGTACACCCCAGCCTCCCTCCTCCCCTTTCATGGTAGTACACCCCAGCCTCCCTCCTCCCCTTTCATGGTAGTACACCCCAGCCTCCCTCCTCCCCTCATGGTAGTACACCCCAGCCTCCCTCCTCCCTCATGCGAGTACACCCCAGCCTCCCTCCTCCCTCGTGAGTACACCCCAGCCTCCCTCCTCCCCTCAGCAGTACACCCCAGCCTCCCTCCTCCCCGCGAGTACACCCCAGCCTCCCTCCTCCCCGCGAGTACACCCCAGCCTCACTCCTCCCCGCGAGTACACCCCAGCCTCCCTCCTCCCCTGCGAGTACACCCCAGCCTCACTCCTCCCCTGCGAGTACACCCCAGCCTCACTCCTCCCCCGCGAGTACACCCCAGCCTCACTCCTCCCCGCGAGTACACCCCAGCCTCACTCCTCCCCGCGAGTACACCCCAGCCTCACTCCTCCCCGCGAGTACACCCCAGCCTCACTCCTCCCCGCGAGTACACCCCAGCCTCACTCCTCCCCGCGAGTACACCCCAGCCTCACTCCTCCCCTTTCATGCTAGTACACCTCAAACGGCCCCGTAGACCATAGTGTTAGGGTGCCAGTACAGTGTTCCAAGTCTTCTGGTCCATCCTTTTCTGCTTGCCTGAATGTGTTTTACCTCCACAGATCATAACCTGATAATATATAGGACTGGACCGACTATCTTGTCGATTTCCCACTGGAAGCAACGGAGACCATGCCAAGGTGTGAGATGAGGGGAAGCTACAGAGACCGTGTCAAGGCGTGAGATGAGGGGAAGCTACAGAGACCGTGTAAAGGCGTGAGATGAGGGGAAGCTACAGAGACCGTGTAAAGGCGTGAGATGAGGAAGCTACAGAGACCGTGTCAAGGCGTGAGATGAGGGGGCCCCAGCCTGCAGGAGACCGTGTAAAGGTGTGAGATGAGGGAAGCTACAGAGACCGTGTCAGGCGTGAGATGAGGGGAAGCTACATGAGATCGTGTAAAGGCGTGAGATGAGGGGAAGCTGCGGAGATCGTGTAAAGACCTGCGGGGCCGTGTAAAGGCGTGAGATGAGGAAGCTCACGGGAGACCGTGTAAAGGCGTGAGATGAGGAAGCTACGGAGACCGTGTAAGGTGTGAGATGAGGGGAAGCTACGGAGACCGTGTAAAGGCGTGAGATGAGGGGAAGCTACAGAGACCGTGTAAAGACCTGAGATGAGGGGAAGCTACGGAGACCGTGTAAAGGCGTGAGATGAGGGGAAGCTACAGAGACCGTGTAAAGGCGTGAGATGAGGGGAAGCTACGGAGACCGTGTAAAGGCGTGAGATGAGGGGAAGCTACGGAGACCGTGTAAAGGCGTTAGATGAGGGGAAGCTACAGAGACCGTGTAAAGACCTGAGATGAGGAAGCTACGTAGACCATGTAAAGACCTGAGATGAGGAAGCTACATAGACCATGTAAAGACCTGAGATGAGGGAAGCTACGGAGACCGTGTAAAGGTGTGAGATGAGGGAAAGCTACGGAGACCGTGTAAAGGCGTGAGATGAGGAAGCTACAGAGACCGTGTAAAGACCTGAGATGAGGAAGCTACGGAGACCGTGTAAAGACCTGAATGAGGAAGCTACGGAGACCGTGTAAAGGCCTGAGAGGAAGCTACAGAGGAAGCTACAGAGACCGTGTCAAAGCGAGAGATGAGGAAATAGGACCGTGTAAAGACCTGAGAAGAAGCTACATAGACCATGTAAAGACCTGAGAGGAAGCTACATAGACCATGTAAAGACCTGAGAGGAAGCTACATAGACCATGTAAAGACCTGAGAGGAAGCTACATAGACCATGTAAAGACCTGAGAGGAAGCTACATAGACCATGTAAAGACCTGAGAGGAAGCTACATAGACCATGTAAAGACCTGAGAGGAAGCTACATAGACCATGTAAAGACCTGAGAGGAAGCTACATAGACCATGTAAAGACCTGAGAGGAAGCTACATAGACCATGTAAAGACCTGAGAGGAAGCTACATAGACCATGTAAAGACCTGAGAGGAAGCTACATAGACCATGTAAAGACCTGAGAGGAAGCTACATAGACCATGTAAAGACCTGAGAGGAAGCTACATAGACCATGTAAAGACCTGAGAGGAAGCTACATAGACCATGTAAAGACCTGAGAGGAAGCTACATAGACCATGTAAAGACCTGAGAGGAAGCTACATAGACCATGTAAAGACCTGAGAGGAAGCTACATAGACCATGTAAAGACCTGAGAGGAAGCTACATA
>NW_027015512.1:0-11408 GCF_036934945.1 Oncorhynchus masou masou
ATACCTAGTCAGTTGTAAAGGGAAAGGGGGATATCTCGTCAGTTGTAAAGGGAAAGGGGGATATCTCGTCAGTTGTACAGTGAAAGGGGGATACCTAGTCAGTTGTAAAGGGAAAGGGGGATATCTAGTCAGTTGTAAAGGGAAAGGGGGATATCTAGTCAGTTGTACAGGGAAAGGGGGATACCTAGTCAGTTGTAAAGGGAAAGGGGGATATCTCGTCAGTTGTAAAGGGAAATGGGGATACCTTGTCAGTTGTTCAACTGAATGTATTCAACTGAAATGTGTATTCTGCACTTAACCCAACCCATCTAAATCAGAGAGGTGCAGGGGGGGGGGCTGCATTAATCAACATCCAGGTCTTCGGTGCCCCGGGGAACAGTGGGTTAACTGTCTGCATTAATCAACATCCAGGTCTTCGGGGCCCCGGGGAACAGTGGGTTAACTGTCTGCATTAATCAACATCCAGGTCTTCGGTGCCCCGGGGAACAGTGGGTTAACTGTCTGCATTAATCAACATCCAGGTCTTCGGGGCCCCGGGGAACAGTGGGTTAACTGTCTGCATTAATCAACATCCAGGTCTTCGGGGCCCCGGGGAACAGTGGGTCAACTGCCTTGCTCAGGATGACATCTTGTTATCTTGTCAGCTCAGGGATTCAATCCAGCAACACTTTCTGGCCCAATATCTAACCACTAGGATACCTGCCACCCCTCCTCCAGGAAGTTGGTTGTGCTACAGCAGGAAGTAGGTCGTGCTACAGCAGGAAGTAGGTCGTGCTTCAGCAGGAAGTAGGTTGTGCTACAGCAGGAAGTAGGTCGTGCTACAGCAGGAAGTAGGTCGTGCTACAGCAGGAAGTAGGTCGTGCTACAGCAGGAAGTAGGTCGTGCTACAGCAGGAAGTAAGTCGTGCTACAGCAGGAAGTAGGTCGTGCTACAGCAGGAAGTAGGTCGTGCTACAGCAGGAAGTAGGTCGTGCTACAGCAGGAAGTAGGTTGTGCTACAGCAGGAAGTAGGTCGTGCTACAGCAGGAAGTAGGTTGTGCTACAGCAGGAAGTAAGTCGTGCTACAGCAGGAAGTAGGTCGTGCTACAGCAGGAAGTAGGTCGTGCTACAGCAGGAAGTAGGTCGTGCTACAGCAGGAAGTAGGTCGTGCTACAGCAGGAATTAGGTCGTGCTACAGGAGCTCCATTGTCTGGCTCCACTACTACTCTACAGAACCAGATATCTTTATTATCATCGATGATGTGTTAGCCATCAAGCCAGTCTGTTAATGCTTGAGCTTATTAGATCTCCGTTATTAAATGGGCAAAAGTGATTTGCCCCGTAGCGAAGGTAAACGTCAGTTATGTGATTAGAAAGGCTCTCTCTCTCTCTCTCTCTCTCTCTCTCTCTCTCTCTCTCTCTCCCTCCCTCCCTCCCTCCCTCCTCCCTCCCTCCCTCCCTCTCTCCCTCTCTCCCTCTCTCCCTCCCTCCCTCCCTCCCTCCCCTCATCCAGGCAGTAATAGCCTCTCTCTGATGATAGAACTAAGCTCATGATGCATTTATAATTTATATTCTTCAAGAATCACTGGGTACATATCATTAATTTATCCAAAAATATATGTAAGCAACTAAGGCTTCTATCTGTAAATCACTCTGATAAAGAGCATCTACCTCGATTTCGTGTCTGAGAATGAAGGTGATGAACTGTATGTGAGAGAACTTCCTCCTGGGCGAAGGACATTAGCTTTCGCCCATTGAGCCCCTGTAAAAGGCTGCAAGCAAACTCCGTAGCAGAACTGGAGAGCATTTCTCTGGCGTCTTCTACTGTGTTCACTTGGCTCTTAGCTCGCGGAAATCAATAAAATATTGTGTGAAGGAATTCTCGCAGTCAGAGGTGGTTTTAAAGGATGTTTAGCCCAGCAGTAGTATCAGTTAGGGATTGTCCAGTAGACTGGATGTGTCCCAAATGGAACCATTTTCCATTTAAAGCGCGCTACTTTTGACCAGAGCCCATAGACTATTACTTTGTTCGCCCATGAAAGTAGTGCATTATATTATAGAGAGGGTGCCATTTGGGAAGCAGTCCTGAAGCACGTTTTTCCTTACAAAGCCTGTCTATTTCACCTCGCTTCCCTGGCAAACGTCTCCAGGCTGATTCAGGTGTAGTCAGGCAACAGCAGGAGCCCAGTCTCTCTTCTACAGAGAGGAAAACATCAGACATGCAGGACTTTGAGGGAGCCAGCTATTGGTAGAGATTGATAGTTATTGATTTCGCAAAGTGGTGTGCTGTGAAACAAAGCGGTTTAAATTACTTTGGTCCACGGAAATGCTTTACAGTACTGGAAAAAGCCCTCAAGATGTTTAGCCATTCTGATGCTGACAATAGACCATGGGTATATACAGTACACTTCAGTGCTTACAGTAGGTTACACATTGAGATAGTACTGTGTTTACAGTAGGATAGTTCTGTGTTTACAGTAGGTTACACATTGAGATAGTTCTGTGTTTACAGTAGGTTACACATTGTGTTGGTACTGTGTTTACAGTAGGTTACACATTGTGATAGTACTGTGTTTACAGTAGGATAGTTCTGTGTTTACAGTAGGTTACACATTGTGATAGTACTGTGTTTACAGTAGGATAGTTCTGTGTTTACAGTAGGTTACACATTGAGATAGTACTGTGTTTACAGTAGGATAGTTCTGTGTTTACAGTAGGCTACACATTGTGATAGTACTGTGTTTACAGTAGGTTACACATTGCGATAGTACTGTGTTTACAGTAGGTTACACAATGTGATAGTACTGTGTTTACAGTAGGTTACACATTGTGTTGGTACTGTGTTTACAGTAGGTTACACATTGTGATAGTACTGTGTTTACAGTAGGTTACACATTGAGATAGTACTGTGTTTACAGTAGGATAGTTCTGTGTTTACAGTAGGTTACACATTGAGATAGTACTGTGTTTACAGTAGGATAGTTCTGTGTTTACAGTAGGCTACACATTGTGATAGTACTGTGTTTACAGTAGGTTACACATTGCGATAGTACTGTGTTTACAGTAGGTTACACAATGTGATAGTACTGTGTTTACAGTAGGTTACACATTGTGTTGGTACTGTGTTTACAGTAGGTTACACATTGTGATAGTACTGTGTTTACAGTAGGTTACACATTGAGATAGTACTGTGTTTACAGTAGGATAGTTGTGTTTACAGTAGGATAGTTCTGTGTTTACAGTAGGATAGTTGTGTTTACAGTAGGATAGTTCTTTGTTTACAGTAGGTTACACAATGTGATAGTACTGTGTTTACAGTAGGTTACACATTGTGTTGGTACTGTGTTTACAGTAGGTTACACATTGTGATAGTACTGTGTTTACAGTAGGTTACACATTGAGATAGTACTGTGTTTACAGTAGGATAGTTGTGTTTACAGTAGGTTACACATTGTGATAGTTCTGTGTTTACAGTAGGCTACACATTGTGATAGTACTGTGTTTACAGTAGGTTACACATTGTGATAGTACTGTGTTTACAGTAGGTTACACATTGCGATAGTACTGTGTTTACAGTAGGATAGTTGTGTTTACAGTAGGTTACACATTGTGATAGTACTGTGTTTACAGTAGGCTACACATTGTGATAGTACTGTGTTTACAGTAGGTTACACATTGCGATAGTACTGTGTTTACAGTAGGTTACACATTGCGATAGTACTGTGTTTACAGTAGGATAGTTGTGTTTACAGTAGGTTACACATTGCGATAGTACTGTGTTTACAGTAGGTTACACATTGTGATAGTACTGTGTTTACAGTAGGTTACACATTGTGATAGTACATGGTTGATTGTTAGAACATTTCTCACTCAATGACTCATTTTGGACCGTTTGAACCTTTTGGTAAGAACACTGAGTGGAGAGTAGTGACAGTTAGAACACTGAGTGGAGAGTAGTGACAGTTAGAACACTGAGTGGAGAGTAGTGACAGTTAGAACACTGAGTGGAGAGTAGTAACAGTTAGAACACTGAGTGGAGAGTAGTGACAGTTAGAACACTGAGTGGAGAGTCGTGACAGTTAGAACACTGAGTGGAGAGTCGTGACAGTTAGAGCACTGAGTGGAGAGTCGTGACAGTTAGAACACTGAGTGGAGAGTAGTGACAGTTAGAACACTGAGTGGAGAGTCGTGACAGTTAGAACACTGAGTGGAGAGTAGTGACAGTTAGAACACTGAGTGGAGAGTAGTGACAGTTAGAACACTGAGTGGAGAGTAGTGACAGTTAGAACACTGAGTGGAGAGTAGTGACAGTTAGAACACTGAGTGGAGAGTCGTGACAGTTAGAGCACTGAGTGGAGAGTAGTGACAGTTAGAACACTGAGTGGAGAGTAGTGACAGTTAGAACACTGAGTGGAGAGTCGTGACAGTTAGAACACTGAGTGGAGAGTAGTGACAGTTAGAACACTGAGTGGAGAGTAGTGACAGTTAGAACACTGAGTGGAGAGCAGTGACAGTTAGAACACTGAGTGGAGAGTCGTGACAGTTAGAGCACTGAGTGGAGAGTCGTGACAGTTAGAGCACTGAGTGGAGAGTCGTGACAGTTAGAGCACTGAGTGGAGAGTCGTGACAGTTAGAGCACTGAGTGGAGAGTCGTGACAGTTAGAGCACTGAGTGGAGAGTCGTGACAGTTAGAACACTGAGTGGAGAGTCGTGACAGTTAGAGCACTGAGTGGAGAGTCGTGACAGTTAGAGCACTGAGTGGAGAGTCGTGACAGTTAGAACACTGAGTGGAGAGTAGTGACAGTTAGAACACTGAGTGGAGAGTAGTGACAGTTAGAACACTGAGCGGAGAGTAGTGACAGTTAGAACACTGAGCGGAGAGTAGTGACATTAGTATCATTGAGTGCAAATTGTTTTTGTGGAAAAGCAATGATATATCGTTAACCGTATCTGAACAGCTGCAATGTGTTTCCAAGTCCCCAAAAAATTCTTGAGACACTCATAACAAAAATAAATGTTACTGATATCAATAACACAGTCTACATTTTGATCCAATGGTCGTCTCGAAAGGAATGAATAAGAAATACAGTCAATCTATAATGCAACACAAGTTAGGTGGCCTGGATTTAGATGAAACTCTCCGAGTTAGATATAAGTTACTGTCGGAACAGTCAGACTGATTGAAGTGGAGGAGGGGCTGCGGGAACAGTCGGACTGATTGAAGTGGAGGAGGGGCTGCGGGAACAGTCGGACTGATTGAAGTGGAGGAGGGGCTGCGGGAACAGTCGGACTGATTGAAGTGGAGGAGGGGCTGCGGGAACAGTCGGACTGATTGAAGTGGAGGAGGGGCTGCGGGAACAGTCGGACTGATTGAAGTGGAGGAGGGGCTGCGGGAACAGTCAGACTGATTGAAGTGGAGGAGGGGCTGCGGGAACAGTCAGACTGATTGAAGTGGAGGAGGGGCTGTGGGAACAGTCGGACTGATTGAAGTGGAGGAGGGGCTGTGGGAACAGTCGGACTGATTGAAGTGGAGGAGGGGCTGTGGGGAACAGTCGGACTGATTGAAGTGGAGGAGGGGCTCGGAACAGTCAGACTGATTGAAGTGGAGGAGGGGCTGGAACAGTCAGACTGATTGAAGTGGAGGAGGGGCTGTGGGAACAGTCGGACTGATTGAAGTGGAGGAGGGCTGCGGGAACAGTCAGACTGATTGAAGTGGAGGAGGGGCTGCAGGAACAGTCAGACTGATTGAAGTGGAGGAGGGGCTGCAGGAACAGTCGGACTGATTGAAGTGGAGGAGGGGCTGCGGGAACAGTCGGACTGATTGGAAGTGGAGGAGGGGCTGTGGGAACAGTCAGACTGATTGAAGTGGAGGAGGGGCTGCGGGAACAGTCAGACTGATTGAAGTGGAGGAGGGGCTGTGGGGAACAGTCGGACTGATTGAAGTGGGAGGAGGGGCTGGGAACAGTCGGACTGATTGAAGTGGAGGAGGGGCTGTGGGAACAGTCGGACTGATTGAAGTGGAGGAGGGGCTGCGGGAACAGTCAGACTGATTGAAGTGGAGGAGGGGCTGGGAACAGTCAGACTGATTGAAGTGGAGGAGGGGCTGTGGGAACAGTCGGACTGATTGAAGTGGAGGAGGGGCTGCGGGAACAGTCGGACTGATTGAAGTGGAGGAGGGGCTGCGGGAACAGTCGGACTGATTGAAGTGGAGGAGGGGCTGGGGAACAGTCAGACTGATTGAAGTGGAGGAGGGGTGCGGAACAGTCAGACTGATTGAAGTGGAGGAGGGGCTGCGGGAACAGTCAGACTGATTGAAGTGGAGGAGGGGCTGTGGGAACAGTCGGACTGGTTGAAGTGGAGGAGGGGCTGTGGGAACAGTCAGACTGGTTGAAGTGGAGGAGGGGCTGTGGGAACAGTCAGACTGATTGAAGTGGAGGAGGGGCTGCAGGAACAGTCGGACTGATTGAAGTGGAGGAGGGCTGTGGGAACAGTCGGACTGATTGAAGTGCAGGAGGGGCTGTGGGAACAGTCAGACTGATTGAAGTGGAGGAGGGGCTGCGGGAACAGTCGGACTGATTGAAGTGGAGGAGGGGCTGAACAGTCGGACTGACTGAAGTGGAGGAGGGGGCTGTGGGAACAGTCGGACTGATTGAAGTGGAGGAGGGGCTGCGGGAACAGTCGGACTGATTGAAGTGGAGGAGGGGCTGTGGGAACAGTCGGACTGGTTGAAGTGGAGGAGGGGCTGTGGGAACAGTCGGACTGGTTGAAGTGGAGAAGGGGCTGTGGGAACAGTCAGACTGATTGAAGTAGGCTAGGCTAATAATTCCTAATCATGTTTGGAGTGCACTGAGCGCACTGGGTACCTTGATGTTACTCTGTGTTTAGTGAAGGGGCTGAGAGTTTAATGAATGTACCTTGATGTTACTCTGTGTGAAAGCTAGTTTACAGGTCATTAGCGACCAGTAGCTCGCAGGCTGTTAGTGATTTGCTCGTATATACACTGAGGCTACAAAGCATTACAAATACTTTCCTAATGTTGAGGTGCACGCCCCCCCCCCCCCCTTTGTACCCTGAAAACGGCCTCAATTCATCGGGTCATGGACTCTACAAGGTGTCGAATGGGACGCTGGCTCATGTTGACTCCAATGCTTCCCACAAATTGGCTGGATGTCCTTTGGGTGGTGGACCATTCTTTATACACACGGGAAACTGTTGAGTATGAAAAACCCAGCAGCGTTGCAGTTCTTAACATAAACCGGTGCACCAGCCACCTACTGTACTACCATACCCCTTTCAAAGGCACTTAAATATTTTGTCTTGCCCATTCATCCTTAGAATGGCACACATTCACAATCCATGTCCCAGTTGTTTAAAGTTTTAAAATATATATATTTTAAGCTGTTTCCTCCCCTTCATCTACACTGATTGAAATGGATTTTAACAAGTAACATCAATAAGCGATCATAGGTTTCACCTGGATTTACATGGTCAGTCTATGGAAAGAGCAGGTGATCTTAATGTTTTGTACACTCGGTGTATATTCTGAGATATAATCAGTAGTGTCATATTACATGAATACAACATTAATACACAATAATACACCATAATACACCATAACACGCCATTAATACACAATAACACGCCATTATTACACAATAACACGCCATTAATACACAATAACACGCCATTAATACACAATAACACGCCATTAATACACAATAACACGCCATTAATACACAATAACACGCCATTATTACACAATAACACACCATCAATACACAATAACACACCATCAATACACAATAACACACCATCAATACACAATAACACACCATCAATACACAATACACCATCAATACACAATAATACACCATCAATACACAATAATACACCATCAATACACAATAATACACCATCAATACACAATAACACACCATCAATACACAATAACACACCATCAATACACAATAACACACCATCAATACACAATAACACACCATCAATACACAATAATACACCATCAATACACAATAATACACAATAACACGCCATCAATACACAATAACACGCCATCAATACACAATAACACGCCATCAATACACAATAACACGCCATTATTACACAATAACACGCCATTATTACACAATAACACGCCATTATTACACAATAACACGCCATTAATACACAATAACACGCCATTATTACACAATAACTCGCCATTATTACACAATAACACACCATTATTACACAATAACACGCCATTATTACACAATAACACGCCATTAATACACAATAATACACCATTATTACACAATAACACACCATTATTACACAATAACACGCCATTAATACACAATAACACACCATTAATACACAATAATACACCATTATTACACAATAACACACCATTATTACACAATAACACACCATTAATACACAATAACACTCCATTATTACACAACACGCCATTAATACACAATAATACGCCATTAATACACAATAACACGCCATTATTACACAATAACACGCCATTAATACACAATAACACGCCATTATTACACAATAACACGCCATTATTACACAATAACACGCCATTATTACACAATAACACGCCATTATTACACAATAACACGCCATTATTACACAATAACACGCCATTAATACACAATAACACGCCATTAATACACAATAACACGCCATTATTACACAATAACACACCATTATTACACAATAACACACCATTATTACACAATAACACACCATTATTACACCTACAGCAGTGGTTTCCAACCTGACAATTTGTTTTGATTAATTGTTTATTTAAAAAAAATATATTATAACATTTGGAAGTATTAATGAAATTATTAGTGTTTTTTTCATTACTTTTCACAAATTGTTTGTAATAATAATTATAATAATTATAATAATAATTGTTACATTCACTGCTAAAATTTACTGAAATTTTCTGCCAAGAAATGTTATGTTAAAAAAATTAATTGAATTGTGGTCCTCAAGAGATTGAGGGGATTTTGGTGTTCCCTTTGACAGAAAAGGTACAGCTGACCTACAGTACACTATAGACAGGGCTGGCCCTAGCCTTTTAGGTGCCCTAAGCAAACCCTGGAGGTCAGGCCCCATGGAGGCCCCAAAACCCTGGAGGTCAGGCCCCATGAAGGCCCCAAAACCCTGGAGGTCAGGCCCCATGAAGGCCCCAAAACCCTGGAGGTCAGGCCCCATGAAGGCCCCAAAAACCCTCGAGGTCAGGCCCCATGAAGACCCCAAAACCCTGGAGGTCAGGCCCCATGAAGGCCCCAAAACCCTGGAGGTCAGGCCCCATGAAGGCCCCAAAACCCTGGAGGTCAGGCCCCATGAAGGCCCCAAAACCCTGAGGTCAGGCCCCATGGAGCCCCAAAACCCTGAGGTCAGGCCCCATAACCCTGGAGGTCAGGCCCCATGAAGGCCCCAAAACCCTGGAGGTCAGGCCCATGACTACTTCAAGTTTAGATCGCTGACTAGACTAATTTACCAATCTAAAACATTTTAGCTGACATAGCCGTGTTAACTTCATCGACAGTAACTTTGAGGAGACAATGCTCACAACGACCTATTATTCCTGGATGAACTATGGACGGTAACGAGATCAGATGGGAAACATACACTATTACCAAAAAAAAAAAATGTTTAATTTTAGTCGATGAAAATGTGACGAGACGAGAATTCCACTTGAGACTAATGGATATGTTAATTTGACACGAAGCTCCTTTTCATCTGTTTCGTCCAATCAGAAACATGCAGAAGATTTAATGCATTCCTGTTATTGGCAGAATTGACATTTTTCAGTTGTGTGGTCTGATTGAGCTGATCTGCCCGGAAGGGTCTCTTCAGTCACTCTTCAGTCTTTTGAACTGATGCGAAGCCAGTACACTGGCCTTGTAACTAATGGATTTACCTCAACTAGAAACTGTTTACTCATGTTTTCCATTTATGTAGATATGTTGTTTGCTTTGATCCAATCAGAAGCCTTATTTTACTAGTCATCTGTGTTGCCGTTGTTCGCAAATGTGAGTTGGTTTACAAATGGCTTTTCAAATGTGAGTTGGTTTACAAATGGCTTTTCAAATGTGAGTTGGTACACAAATGGCTTTTCAAATGTGAGTTGGTTTACAAATGGCTTTTCAAATGTGAGTTGGTTTACAAATGGCTTTTCAAATGTGAGTTGGTTTACAAATGGCTTTTCAAATGTGAGTTGGTTTACAAATGGCTTTTCAAATGTGAGTTGGTTTACAAATGGCTTTTCAAATGTGAGTTGGTTTACAAATGGCTTTTCAAATGTGAGTTGGTTTACAAATGGCTTTTCAAATGTGAGTTGGTTTACAAATGGCTTTTCAAATGTGAGTTGGTTTACAAATGGCTTTCAAATGTGAGTTGGTTTTGGCTTTTCAAATGTGAGTTGGTTTACAAATGGCTTTTCAAATGTGAGTTGGTTTACAAATGGCTTTTCAAATGTGAGTTGGTTTACAAATGGCTTTTCAAATGTGGAGTTGGTTTACAAATGGCTTTTCAAATGTGAGTTGGTTTACAAATGGCTTTTCAAATGTGAGTTGGTTTACAAATGGCTTTTCAAATGTGAGTTGGTTTACAAATGGCTTTTCAAATGTGAGTTGGTACACAAATGGTTTTCAAATGTGAGTTGGTTTACAAATGGCTTTTCAAATGTGAGTTGGTTTACAAATGGCTTTTCAAATGTGAGTTGGTTTACAAATGGCTTTTCAAATGTGAGTTGGTTTACAAATGGCTTTTCAAATGTGAGTTGGTTTACAAATGGCTTTTCAAATGTGAGTTGGTTTACAAATGGCTTTTCAAATGTGAGTTGGTTTACAAATGGCTTTTCAAATGTGAGTTGGTTTACAAATGGCTTTTCAAATGTGAGTTGGTACACAAATGGCTTTTCAAATGTGAGTTGGTTTACTGTCAGGATTTGGCCAGGGTTGTTCCGGGTTTTGGTCAGTAGATGTCCCCATTGTGCTCTTTGTCCCTATGTTTTTCCCTTGATCCCCATTATTATTTGCACCTGTGTCTCGTTTCCCCTGATTGTATTTAAACCCTTTGTTTCCCTCAGTTCTGTGCTCTGTGTTTGTATGTTAGCACCCTGCCCTAGTGTTCTGTGTGCTCTTGTCGATTCCGGGTGAAGTTCTTGTGGTTTTTTGTTTTTGTTTATTTTTGGTGAGTTTCTTTTGAGGTCTTTTTGTGTTTTTCCTACCACCTTTTGGATTTGCCATTTTTTGTATTTTAGGATTTTTTCTTTATTAAATACACCGTCTTAAGTACTGCTGTGTCTGCCTCATCTTCTGGGTTCTGCTGTCTATTCGTGGCTCAGTTGGTTAAGTGACTGTTTCTCACTCCGGAGACCCAGGTTCGAAACCGGGTCCT
>NW_027015513.1:0-11406 GCF_036934945.1 Oncorhynchus masou masou
GCAGGATACCTACTGTTTGTGTGAATGTATGTGATTAGGATACCTACTGTTTAGTGTGTATGTATGTGCGTAGGATACCTACTGTTTGTGTGTATGTATGTGCGTAGGATACCTACTGTTTGTGTGTATGTATGTGCGTAGGATACCTACTGTTTGTGTGTATGTATGTGCGTAGGATACCTACTGTTTGTGTGGAAGTATGTGATTAGGATACCTACTGTTTAGTGTGGATGTATGTGATTAGGATACCTACTGTTTGTGTGTATGTATGTGATTAGGATACCTACTGTTTAGTGTGTATGTATGTGATTAGGATACCTACTGTTTGTGTGTATGTATGTGATTAGGATACCTACTGTTTGTGTGTATGTATGTGCGTAGGATATCTACTGTTTGTGTGTATGTATGTGCGTAGGATACCTACTGTTTGTGTGAATGTATGTGCGTAGGATATCTACTGTTTGTGTGTATGTATGTGTCGTAGGATATCTACTGTTTGTGTGGATGTATGTGCGTAAGTAAGGAGCAAGTATAAAATGGATGTTTTTGTATAATGGACTGGAGAACATTCCCGTGAATAAACATTTAGACTATTGTAAGTTGGGACTCTTGTCTGTTTCATTCAACCAGAATCTTACAAACTCTGGGTTGCAGACTGAGTAGATTAATTGAAGTTTATGAACATTGATAACAAAATTGTCATACCAGTTTGATCTCTGTCTCTGTAGGGGCAGCAGGTTATGAGAGTGTGCTGCCGACGGGGCCGGACATTGCTCAGTTCAAACAGGGGGTGAAGACTGTGGCGGGCAAGATGGCCGTGCTGGCCAACGGCGTCATGAACACCATACAGGTAGAGAAACTCTACAGGACCAGAGACACCTCAACACAATACAATTACACATACAGAGAAACTCTACAGGACCAGAGACACCTCAACACAATACAATTACACATACAGAGAAACTCTACAGGACCAGAGACACCTCAACACAATACAATTACACATACAGAGAAACTCTACAGGACCAGAGACACCTCAACACAACACAATTACACATACAGAGAAACTCTACAGGACCAGAGACACCTCAACACAATACAATTACACATACAGAGAAACACTACGGGACCAGAGACACTTCAACACAATACAATTACACATACAGAGAAACACTACGGGACCAGAGACACTTCAACACAATACAATTACACATACAGAGATACTCTACAGGACCAGAGACACCTCAACACAATACAATTACACATACAGAGAAACTCTACAGGACCAGAGACACCTCAACACAATACAATTACACATACAGAGAAACTCTACAGGACCAGAGACACCTCAACACAATACAATACAATTACACATACAGATAAACTCTACAGGACCAGTGACACCTCAACACAATACAATTACACATACAGAGAAACTCTACAGGACCAGAGACACCTCAACACAATACAATTACACATACAGAGAAACTCTACAGGACCAGAGACACCTCTCAACACAATACAATTACACATACAGAGAAACTCTACAGGACCAGAGACACCTCAACACAATACAATTACACATACAGAGAAACTCTACAGGACCAGAGACACCTCAACACAATACAATTACACATACAGAGAAACTCTACAGGACCAGAGACACCTCAACACAATACAATACAATTACACATACAGAGAAACTCTACAGGACCAGAGACACCTCAACACAATACAATTACACATACAGAGAAACTCTACCGGACCAGAGACACCTCAACACAATACAATTACACATACAGAGAAACTCTACAGGACCAGAGACACCTCAACACAACACAATACAATTACACATACAGAGAAACTCTACAGGACCAGAGACACCTCAACACAATACAATTACACATACAGAGAAACTCTACAGGACCAGAGACACCTCAACACAATACAATTACACATACAGAGAAACTCTACAGGACCAGAGACACCTCAACACAACACAATACAATTACACATACAGAGAAACTTACAGGACCAGAGACACCTCAACACAATACAATTACACATACAGAGAAACTCTACAGGACCAGAGACAACTCAACACAATACAATTACACATACAGAGAAACCTAGACCAGAGACACCTCAACACAATACAATTACACCAGAAACACCGGACCAGAGACACCTCAACACAATTACAATTACAGAGAAACTCTACAGGAGAAACCTCAACACAACACATACAATTACCAGAGAAACGCTACAGGACCAACACAATACAATACAATTACACATACAGAGAAACTCTACAGGACCAGAGACACCTCAACACAATACAATTACACATACAGAGAAACTCTACAGGACCAGATACACCCAGGACCAACACAACACAATACAATTACACATACAGAGAAACTCTATAGGACCAGAGACACCTCAACACAATACAATTACACATACAGAGAAACTCTACAGGACCAGAGACACCCTCAACACAATACAATTACCACATACAGAGAAACTCTACAGGACCAGAGACACCTCAACACAACAACAATTACACATACAGAGAAACTCTACAGGACCAGAGACACCTCAACACAATACAATTACACATACAGAGAAACTCTACAGGACCAGATACACCTCCAACACAACACAATACAATTACACATACAGAGAAACTCTATAGGACCAGAGACAATTACCATACACTCTACACACACCTACAATTACACATACAGAGAAACTCTACAGGACCAGAGACACCTCAACACAATACAATTACACATACAGAGAAACTCTACAGGACCAGAGAGACACCTCAACACAATACAATTACACATACAGAGAAACTCTACAGGACCAGAGACACCTCAACACAATACAATTACACATACAGAGAAACTCTACAGGACCAGAGACACCTCAACACAATTACACATACAGATAAACTCTACAGGACCAGTGACACCTCAACACAATACAATTACACATACAGAGAAACTCTACAGGACCAGAGACACCTCAACACAATACAATTACACATACACTCTACAGGAGAACACCTCAACACAATACAATTACACATACAGGACCAGAGACACCTCAACACAATACAATTCCATACAGAGAAACTCTACAGAGAAACTCATACGGACCAGAGACACCTCAACACAATACAATTACACATACAGAGAAACTCTACAGAACCACAGAGACACCTCAACACAATACATTACATACAGAGAAACTCTACAGAACCAGTGACACCTCAACACAATACAATTACACATACAGAGAAACTCTACAGACCAGAGACACCTCAACACAATACAATTACACATACAGAGAAACTCTACAGAACCAGTGACACCTCAACACAATACAATTACACATACAGAGAAACTCTACAGGACCAGAGACACCTCAACACAATTACACATACAGAGAAACTCTACAGGACCAGAGACACCTCAACACAATTACACATACAGAGAAACTCTACAGGACCAGAGACACCTCAACACAATTACACATACAGAGAAACTCTACAGGACCAGAGACACCTCAACACAACACAATACAATTACACATACAGAGAAACTCTACAGGACCAGAGACACCTCAACACAATTACACATACAGAGAAACTCTACAGGACCAGTGACACCTCAACACAATACAATACAATTACACATACAGAGAAACTCTACAGGACCAGAGACACCTCAACACAATTACACATACAGAGAAACTCTACAGGACCAGAGACACCTCAACACATGCAGAGAGAAACTCTATTGTCCTGTCTAGTAGGACACACAACTGAAAAGGGAAATTGAGCATTTTGTATTGAACAAGTCCAAGGTGTCTCCTCCTGTTTGTCAGTTTTCTTCAGTGTGGTTCTCTAGTATTGGTAGGAAACCATCACTAGATGGATCTTAATGTGCTGACCCAGCTTCTTGTGTTTGTGTTAGGATCGCTATGGCGCTTTACTGAAGAGACCAGGACGACCAACACCCAGCTGCAGGGGAGAGGAGCCATGACGTCATACTGACAGAGAGTGGAGGGGACAGAGCACATCACCACTGACTGGTATCTGTAGTGAGAGAAGGGAAGAGAGATTGCATGAATGGAGGGAGACCCTACACCGTGTCTGTTCATCTACCTTTTAGGAGTGAGACAAAGTTTTATTTTCAGCGAAGAAAGCTCTGGAAGGTGTAAAGTTTTTATTTTTTTTCGTTCTAACTGCGTCTTGTTTTCTATACTGTTTTGGTCTCTGATTTCAAACAAAATATTAATGCTATAAAGTATTCTCTCAGAATGATATGATAACCAATCCTCTCTCTGTTGAACGATGCTTTTTGACATTGTTTTTACTGTGTGTTTTCAACCGTCTGTCGCTGTTTTAACAGACAGAGCCGTTTAACCATTCAGCATTAACATCATCAAAGGGAAGCAGTTGTCCAGTACCAGTTGATTTATCTGTTTTCATTTTAGTTACTGTGACAACGGATGACATTCTGTCTGAATGGAGTCGAGTTAATCACACAAAGTTCCATTTGTAAAGAACGTTTTAACTGAACTCCACACAGCATGAATCAAAACACAACACCTCCACTCTCTGACTGAGTGACGCAATCTACCGAGGTCAGGAGCTGGACGGGGAACGGAGGGGGGCATTTTAGAAATAATGACCTCGCCCCATCTTGCAGTGCAATGTGAGTTCTTCACCAGGGTCTGAAAGGTTTTCAGTTGGGTCAGAAGACAGGTTGGCGTTCAGCCTTTTTCAATAGGAAAGAGTTGGATGTGTGTGTTTCTTAGGGATGATCGGGTGCTTTGACTGAATGACGATGCTGGTAAGAATGTGGATGGTGGTCTCCTTCAGTCGATGCTTGTCCAGTCACTGGGTTTACAGAATCACACCACACAAACTTTGGGAAGCCATATTAACCTCTAATGTTGAGAAACACACTTGTATAGAATACATGAAGACCTGGATCTGAGTTCACACGGTCTTTTGTTTCTAAGTTAAGTTACTTAGACATGGGGGGAATGCAACTCAGCTGTGTTTCTGCATAATGCTCTTTTCTATTAAGTTTCTGTTCTAAATGGGAGTTTGATCCTTCGTTCTGTTCTAAATGTGAGTTTGATCCCTCGTTCTGTTCTAAATGGGAGTTTGATCCTTCATTCTGTTCTAAATGGGAGTTTGATCCCTCGTTCTGTTCTAAATGGGAGTTTGATCCCTCGTTCTGTTCTAAATGGGAGTTTGATCCCACGTTCTGTTCTAAATGGGAGTTTGATCCTTCATTCTGTTCTAAATGTGAGTTTGATCCTTCATTCTGTTCTAAATGGGAGTTTGATCCCTCATTCTGTTCTAAATGTGAGTTTGATCCCTCATTCTGTTCTAAATGGGAGTTTGATCCCTCATTCTGTTCTAAATGGGAATCCTTCGTTCTGTTCTAAATGTGAGTTTGATCCCTCGTTCTATTCTAAATAGAGTTTGATCCACCGTTCTGTTCTAAATGGGAGTTTGATCCTTCATTCTGTTCTAAATGGGAGTTTGATCCGTTCTGTTCTAAATGGGAGTTTGATCCCTCGTTCTGTTCTAAATGGGAGTTTGATCCCTCGTTCTGTTCTAAATGGGAGTTTGATCCCTCGTTCTGTTCTAAATGGGAGTTTGATCCCTCATTCTGTTCTAAATGGGAGTTTGATCCTTCGTTCTGTTCTAAATGGGAGTTTGATCCCTCGTTCTGTACCGTCTTGTTGAATGGCAGGAGCAATGACTAATGGAAGATATGCTCATCAGGTTGTTGTGAAACCTGTGACTGGACCGAACCTGGCTGTCACTCGGTCCCTCGTCGTTTGATGTTTATTTCTGGTGACCTGCCCATAAGAATGAGAGACCGGGTAAGATGAGCCTACCACCGCTGGTCAAATGGAATTCGGGGGGGGGGGGGGTAAATTCACTGAGGTGTAACGTCAAGAACAGGGCCACCTCAGTACTCAGACGGTCCGGTCACGAATGTCTTATGTGGCAAAGAACATATATGTCACAGGTAGAAATGCTATATAATACACATAGAGGTGACGTGATTACCACTTGTTCCTGACTGGTGTGTGTTCTACACAATACATTTCTATCTGATATCTCATCACGAACAGACATGGTGTCTGGTATCACAGAGCCTGGAAGGTGGAATTGCATTATAACAACGGTTGGTGTTCCCAGTTGTCTCTCTTGCAGCTGCGCTGTGTATCTCAGAAGATTGATATAGATTGACAATTGTTCTGCAACTACAAAAAAGATGACCTTGAATGTTACCATTGGCAGTAGTAGCGGGGTTGATCTAGCACCTTCCATAGCTCTAGATATGCACTTGGTTCAAAGTCATTTAACACAATTGTCTGTTTTGTATGGAGGTCCCTTTCCATCTCATGGTTTCTGTCTATTTTATTGGTGCTTTGCTGAGATGATCATTACAGAGTTGAGGCTCTCATTCCCGGGCTGCATCGCAGCAGTAATGGACTGGAGAAGGTTACACCCTCGTGGACAGTCCCCTTAGTTTGATATACACCACAGGAGGTTGTGGCACCTTAATCGGGGAGGACAGGCTTGTGGTAATGACTGGAGCGGCATGAAACACATGGTTTCCAGGTGGTTGAAGCCATTCCATTCACTCCAACCATTATGAGCCGTCCTGCTCTCAGCAGCCTCCACTGATGGACATGTTAGATGGTTGTCTGTTGACGGGAAAGGATTCTCAAAAGGCAGCTCCTGCTTCTCTAACAGCCGTGTGTTAGTTGGGGTCAGTGTTTGACGGTAAGCCCCAAACTTGATCCTGGGGCCCCGTTTTGGTTTTTGCCCCTAATGCCACACAGCTGATTTAAAAATATTCAAAGCTTGACGAGTGATTTTTTGTTTTTAATCAGCTGAGTAGTGCATGGACAAAAAAAACAACGTGCACGGGCAGGACTGAGTTTGGGTTTGAGTGTGTTCACCCATGACTGTCACCATGGGGATGGGTTTGAGTGTTCACCCATGGCTGTCACCATGGGGATGGGTTTGAGTGTGTTCACCCATGGCTGTCACCATGGGGATGGGTTTGAGTGTGTTCACTCATGGCTGTCACCATGGGGATGGGTTTGAGTGTGTTCACCCATGGCTGTCACCATGGGGATGGGTTTGAGTGTGTTCACTCATGGCTGTCACCATGGGGATGGGTTTGAGTGTGTTCACCCATGGCTGTCACCATGGGGATGGGTTTGAGTGTGTTCACTCATGGCTGTCACCATGGGGATGGGTTTGAGTGTGTGCCCTCATGTGGCCTGGTCTGTCCCCCTGGTTGTCCCACTAGTGATGAAGAATGGCTATCCCAATGACCCATCAAAACAAGTTATTTATTGTAGGCTACAAAAGTTAGATTTGTGTCAATAAAGATTGAAATCCATCACTGTGGTTGCTCACTTAAGTTCATTGGCTGTGTTTACAAATGCTGCCCAATTATCTTTTCAAATCACATCAGATCTTTTGCAGAGCTGATCTCATTAGTCAAAAACAAATCAGATTTGTACTGTGTGTGTAAACACAGCCGTAGCAGCACATTACATAACAGCAAATGAATGGTAGTTATGAAAACCTACCTAAGATAAACACAATGACTGGGTAGTATCAGATCATTACTCTGACCATTTATTGAACACATTTGTAGGATTCATAAATGTAATAAAAAAACATTTGCAGAATTTCCAATAAGTATATTAGACCTTTCCTTTTTCCTCTGGTAAGTGACCTTTTGAAAGGCACTCAGAGCCACAACATTCCACTTCCCCCAATCATCTTCAACTATTTCTTTCACACAGGGAAAACTACCTGGTTTCAATGCATTTCCAGATGGTTGTTCAAGTACTCTGGATAAACTACAAAAATCGATTCTTAATTCTCAACCCCAATTAAGTAACAATTACATGGGACGGCAGGTCGTCTAGTGGTTGGAAGCGTTGGGTCAGTAACCGAAAGGTTGCTGGATCTAATCCCGAGCTGACAAGGTAAGCATATGTTGTTCTGCCCCTGAAACAAGTGTAGTTAACCCACTGTTCCTAGGCCATCATTGTAAATAAGAATTTGTTCTTAACTGACTTGCTTAGTTTTTTTAAACAGTATCAATTCGGTAGTATAATCAATAATTTAGAATACAGCATATTTAATATACAAATGTTAGATTTCATATCATGGTCACATACATTGGCACAGTGGGAAGAAAAACAAATGAACAATCTGACGAACAGAAGGGCCCAATTCTCTCCCTCCAATTAACGAGTCGAAAGGAAGTGACTAGTATACGAAACATGGTGGAAACCCCCACGAGCCCATGCCAAATGCCAATCTAGATTTGTGCGAAGGAGTGAACAAGTGCACACTTTGGGAGAAAGGAGATATTGGGACAGCCCCATAGAGAGAACTTCAACCAGCCTCAAAGTCATTCGCTGTAATGCTGTAGGACCAACTGCACAGAACCCATCAGGGCTGGCTGTAGTGGGTTGTTGAACTGGAGACATTTAGCAGGGATTGTTCCCCGTGACAGACAGCAAAACTGACTGACAAGATGGTGATCCTCCCCAGCGGTGCCAAAGATATCTCCTACCACTCGGTCAATAACACCGCCGGGTAATGTACAGTTTACAAAAGGAGAAAACTAAATCACACAATCAGCATCAAGTCATCATAATCACTGGTTCAAGATCAGTCTGATGGAAGATATGACAGAAATCACTCAAATTATAAAAAATAAAGAACAAGGTGGGAATGCAAATGCCCTAGGCAAGGATCAGTAAGGTACTCTGGCATGCCCTAGCAACAGAACTGAACTCTGGATGCCCTAGCAACAGAACAGAAGGATCCGTAAGGTACTCTGGCATGCCCTAGCAACAGAACAGAAGGATCAATGGAGTACTCTGGCATGCCTAGCAACAGAACAGAAGGATCCGTAAGGTACTCTGGCATGCCCCAGCAACAGAACAGAAGGATCGTAAGGTATGGCATGTACAACAAGGTACTCTGGCATGCCCTAGCAACAGAACAGAAGGATCCGTAACTCTGGCATGCCCCAGCAACAGAACAGAAAGATCTACTCTGGCATGCCCTAGCAACAGAACAGAAGGATCCGTAAGGTACTCTGGCATGCCCTAGCAACAGAACAGAAGGATCAGTAAGGTACTCTGGCATGCCCTAGCAACAGAACAGAAGGATCCGTAAGGTACTCTGGCATGCCCTAGCAACAGAACAGAAGGATCAGTAAGGTACTCTGGCATGCCCTAGCAACAGAACAGAAGGATCCGTAAGGTACTCTGGCATGCCCTAGCAACAGAACAGAAGGATCCGTAAGGTACTCTGGGTAGCAACAGAACAGAAGGATCCTCTCTGGCATGCTAGCAACACAGGCAAGAAGATCCGTAAGGTACTCTGGCATGCCCTAGCAACAGAACAGAAGGATCCGTAAGGTACTCTGGCATGCCCTAGCAACAGAACAGAAGGATGATCCGTAAGGTACTCTGGCATGCCCTAGCAACAGAACAGAAGGATCCGTAAGGTACTCTGGCATGCCACAGCAACAGAACAGAAGGATCCGTAAGGTACTCTGGCATGCCCTATAGCAGAACAGAAGGATCCAGTCAGGTACTCTGGCATGCCCTAGCAACAGAACAGAAGGATCCGTAAGGTACTCTGGCATGCCCTAGCAACATAACAGAAGGATCAGTAAGGTACTGGCTGGCATGCCCTAAGCAGAACAGAAGGATCCGTAAGGTACTCTGGCATGCCCTAGCAACAGAACAGCATGTTGGATCTGATTTGAGGGTCCCCAGTTGAAATACAGCAGATTAACCAGCTGGGTTTCCAGTGGAGTCTGACTTGAGTCCTGTGTGTCTCTGGCTCTGTATTTGACTGATTCTCCTCTTTAGTGTCGATCCCTATCCAGCTGCCCAGAGACCTTCAACCACCTCTTGCCCTCAGCCCCAGTTATAGAAGTAGATCTTCTGCCAGACAGGTAGGTAATCCATTAGAGGGCCTGGAAGGACAAGTGGAGGATGAGTTAAGCCAATCAGGACAATGAACACATTTGACTGGCAGAATTTGGAAGCCACAGTGCATGTCAGCAGACAGTGGACTAAGCAACAAGGTAAACAATGGAACAAATACATCCCACGCCATTTTCAGATACTTGGTTTCTATAAAAAGTAAACACTTACGAAACAGCAAGCCCGACGCGGGAACATTGTCTGCCAGAAATCGGAGTAGGAAAAGGATCTTTGTCCTGCGTGAAACAAAATCAAAAGGTTTAAAGCAGCACACGTGATAGAAAATATGCCATGTTTCAATGGTCATTATGGTAAAGAATTTCTCTAGACAGAGAATCTGTTGGTTTTGATTTGACTTGCTCAGAATGCATTTTATTCAGGGGAACCCATTAAGACCAGAGTCTAGTTTACAATGTTGCCCCGATGACAACAATACAACAACTACAAATTGCACAGAATCAACATTACAGCTTCAAAACGCCACAAATACTGGCACAATCATTTACATTAAATCCAAACAGTTACAATTCATTAATTTCTTCAACATTAAAGTTCTAAACTGCCCTATAGGCACCAGACAGTCGAGATGTAGGGAGTTTGTAGGCTATAAACCCAGATATTTATAGGCGTGAACATACTTGATAGAGAACCATCCAATGCATAAATGTGTAAGCCATCAAATATATCTACGAGAATTATACTACAGCATACATTTAGTTTTCTGTTGTAGTTCTGATTCTACTCACTCAGAATCTGTTGGAGATCTGATTCTACTCACTCAGAGAACCTGTTGTAGATCTGATTCTACTCACTCAGAGAATCTGTTGTAGATCTGATTCTACTCACTCGAGAACCTGTTGTAGATCTGATTCTACTCACTCAGAGAACCTGTTGTAGATCTGATTCTACTCCCTCAGAGAACCTGTTGTAGATCTGATTCTACTCCCTCAGAGAACCTGTTGTAGATCTGATTCTACTCACTCAGAGAACCTGTTGTAGAAAGGGGAGCGCAGCAGGTAGTACAGAAGCAGAAAGGCTCTCCTCCTCACCTCCGCCCTCTCCCCGCCGGTTCAGAGATTTAGTGTCACTCAGCAAACCAAAACTGTGGAGAGAACAGACCGGGGGGAGAGAACAGACCGGGGGGAGAGAACAGACCGGGGGAGAGAACAGACCGGGGAGAGAACAGACAAGGGGAGAGAGAACAGACAAGGGGAGAGAACAGACAAGGGGGAGAGAACAGACAAGTGGGAGAGAACAGACAAGGGGGAGAGAACAGACCGGGGGGAGAGAACAGACCAGGGGAGAGAACAGACCAGGGGA
>NW_027015514.1:0-11404 GCF_036934945.1 Oncorhynchus masou masou
CAACACGCTGCATTTCGGTCCGACTCTCTTTCGACAAACGAAGAACGCCGTTACAGAATCACCCACCACACACGGACCACACACGGACCGAGCAGCGTGTTAACAGGCAGGAGCTACACGAGAGGCAACAGAAGCAGCTTCAGTGGGAGAGGCTACACCATTTGGAGAATTGGACATGGGAGGAGGAACTGGACGGAAAAGGACCCTGGGCTCAGCCTGGTGAATATCGCCGCCCCAAGGAGGAACTAGAAGCGGCTAAAGCGGAGAGGCGCTGGTATGAGGAGGCAGCACGGCGACGTGGATGGAAGCCCGGGAATCAGCCCCAAAAATTTATTGGGGGGGGCTATCAGGGAGTATGGCTACGCCAGGTAGGAGACCTGCGCAAACTCCCTGTGCTTACCGGGGGCTAGAGAGACCGGGCAGGCACCGTGTTATGCAGTGGTGGCGCACGGTGTCCCCAGTGCGGGTGCATAGTCCGGTGCGGTATATTTCAGCTCCGCGTATCGGCCGGGCTAGATTGAGCGTCGAGCCAAATGCCATGAAGCCGGCTCTACGCATCTGGTCCCCAGTGCGTCTCCTTGGGCCGGCTTACATGGCACCAGCCTTGCGCTCGGTGTCTCCGGTTCGCCTACATAGCCCAGTGCGGGCTATTCCACCTCGCAGCACTGGCAGGGCAACCGAGAGTATTCAACCAGGTAAGGTTGGGCAGGCTCGGTGCTCAAGAGCTCCAGTGCGCCTGCACGGTCCGGTCTATCCAGTACCACCTCCACACCCCAGCCCTCCGGTAGCAGCTCCCCGCACTAGGCTTCCTGTGCGTGTCCTCGGCCTAATACCACCAGTGCCAGCACCACGCATCAGGCCTACAGTGCGCCTCGCCTCTCCTGTCCTGTCGGAGCCTTTCTCCTCTCCAGCACTGCCGGAGCTTCCTGCCTATTCGGAGCAGCCTGAGCTGCTAGTCTGCATGGAGCAGCTAGAGCTGCCAGTCTGCAAGGAGCTGCCAGTCTGCATGGAGCAGCCAGAGCTGCCAGTCTGCATGGAGCAGCTAGAGCTGCCAGTCTGCAAGGAGCAGCCAGTCTGCATGGAGCAGCTAGAGCTGCCAGTCTGCAAGGGCTGCCAGTCTGCAAGGAGCTGCCAGTCTGCAAGGAGCTGCCAGTCTGCATGGAGTTGCCAGTCTGCATGCAGTTGCCAGTCTGCATGGAACAGTCAGAGCTGTCAGTCTGCAAGAAGCCGCCAGAGCTGTCAATCTGCATGGAGCAGCCAGAGCCGCCAGTCAGCATGAAGCAGCCAGTGCCGTCAGTCTGCCAGGATCTGCCAGACAGCTAGACTCTGCCAGATCTGCCAGTCAGCCAGACTCTTCCAGATCTGCCAGTCAGCCAGACTCTTCCAGATCTGCCAGTCAGCCAGACTCTTCCAGATCTGCCAGTCAGCCAGACTCTTCCAGATCTGCCAGTCAGCCAGACTCTTCCAGATCTGCCAGTCAGCCAGACTCTTCCAGATCTGCCAGTCAGCCAGACTCTTCCAGATCTGCCAGTCAGCCAGACTCTTCCAGATCTGCCAGTCAACCAGACTCTTCCAGATCCGCCAGTCAGCCAGGATCTTCCGAGATTCAACTGCCTGGCTGGGCTTCTTCTCAGTACTGGGCTTCTTCTCAGTACTGGGCTTCCTCTCAGTACTGGGCTGCCCCTCAGTCCCGAGGCTGCCCTCTCAGTCCCGAGCTGCCCCTCAGTCCCGAGCTGCCCCTCAGTCCCGAGCTGCCCCTCAGTCCCGTGCTGCCCCTCAGTCCCGAGCTGCCCCTCAGTCCACGAGACTGCTCCTCAACCACGAGCTGCTCCTCAGTTCAGTGGGGTTCTGGGTGAGGACTATTCGGCCATGGTCGGCGGCGAGGGTGGATCAACCCAGGACGCGAAGGGGAGGAACTATGACATTTATGGAGTGGGGTCCACGTCCCGAGCCGGAACCGCCACCATGGACAGACGCCCACCTGGACCCTCCCTATGGTTTTGAGGTGCGTTCGGGAGTCCGCACCTTAGGGGGGTTCTGTCACGCCTTGGTCATTAGTATTTTGTGTTTTAGTTAATTAGTTGGTCAGGCCAGGGTGTGACATGGGTTTATGTTTGTTGTATTTCGTAGTGGGGTTTTTAGTTATTGGGATTGTGGCTGATTAGGGGTGTGTGTTGCATAGGTTTGGCTGCCTGAGGCGGTTCTCAATCAGAGTCAGGTGATTCTCGTTGTCTCTGATTGGGAACCGTATTTAGGTAGCCTGGGTTTCACTTTGTATTTCGTGGGTGATTGTTCCTGTCTCTGTGTTAGTGTTCACCAGACAGGCTGTATAGGTTTTTCACGTTCCGTTTGTTGTTTTTGTTATTTCATGTATCGTCATTTGTTCTATTAAAAACATGAGTAACCAACACGCTGCATTTCGGTCCGACTCTCTTTCGACAAACGAAGAACACCGGGACAGCTGCCATTGGCAACTCAATTATTCTTAGAACTTGTTCTGTGTGCGATTTTCAAATAATTGGTTCAATGGCATATATCTGGTGTATTAAAAGCAATAATTAATTGGTACCATGATTGTCTTCAGAAATGTTCTGTTTACACGAAGATTGACCATGAAGATTGCCATTTTTCCATTCACTATAATGGGGATCCTGTTTTCTGCTAACAATGCCTGCAGTACGACGGTCGGCCTTGAACTTCCGTGGCATCAATCAAATCAAATTATATCTGTCACATCCTTCGTAAACATCAGGTGTAGACTAACAGTGAAATGCCTACTTATAGGTCATTTTCCAACAATGCAGGGTTAAAGAAAAACAAATGTAATAAAATATTTAAAAATAAAAAGTATATTGAATAATAATAATAACTTTTATTATTACAGGCCTACCATGCTACAGTGCCGCAGAAAGTACTGGAACCTTTGATGGTTTTACAGTTGTGTACACTGGACATGATGGTGTCGGCTTTGTAAAATTAATTAAATTCAATATTTTTGTTCACTGTATGATACATTGTACCCCATAATGTCAAAAATGACTTTTTTAAATTATTTGCTGAAATGTCTTGAGCCAATATGCTCAACCAACTCCCTGGGCTATTAGCTCAACTTACCCCAAGCGTTTCTTGACTATATTAGCCCACAGCTAAAGGGGATGAACTTCATTCTAATGGTTTAACATCAAATTGTAGCTTTATCAAATGATCTACATCGGTTCCGAGACGTATCATGAAACCTCTAACTTGCTTACCACTTTTTCCAAGTGAATTTCTTCCAGACAGATTCCATGAAAGGATGACCTCTTTCAAATATTTGGTCACATGATTCTGTGTATGGTTGGGTAAAAAATGCAAAAATACCACCTTCCACTTATCCCTTCAACCCTGGTGTTGTTTTTTTACACTTGCTGGATGGTGTACCAATACACACAGTTTAACAATAAATGCAGATGTATAGAAACTCAGAATGCTGCGGATAGGAGTAGCTTTAAGCCAGGAAATTCACCATGGACTGGTGACAAAAAACAACTGTGCAGAGTTTAAACGCTGTCGTCAGAAAACTGAAGATGGATCCCCACTTGTAGGTACATTGTTCACAATCTAACCTAATGTGAAAGTATTTTTTCCAAGTTTGTTGCCTGTAGTTCAGAAGAAACTCATTCTCATGCATCATGTTTTCAACATGGCACTAAAGTAATTCTGCAAAAAATGTGGAAAGCAATTCACATTTTTGAGCTGAAATAGAAAGTGTTATGCTTTGGGACAAATACAAAAGAACTTACATTCAAATGAGTACCACTTTCCTTACCTCCCTGTTCACGAGCATTTCTAGTGGTACGTCCACCTGCCAGGTGTGGCATATTAAGAACTGATTAAACAGCATGATCATTAGGAAAATGCTCCAGTGCTGCATTCCACCAGAAACTGGAGATTTTTACCTTTCAGCAAGACAATAACATGAAAAACAAGTCCATATACACTGGAGTTGTTTGCCAGAAGAAATGAATGTTAGTTTTTCTACCATAAACTTCAAATCTTTTTGAAAATCTATGCAAGACGTCCAACCAGTTTGTCCTAGTAATTGAAGAATGCTTGCCAGACCAGGAATTAATACAGTTTGAAAAGAATAATGGGCAAATGTTGACCAGCCAACCAGGCAGTCATGAAACTGTGGGATTTACAGAAAGACTGAAGAATTTCTGCACAAACTGTCACAAACTATTGCCTCAGGGATGCTGAATCTGTATGTACAGTTAAAGCCAGGAAGTCTTACATACAGTTCGGCCAAATACATTTAATGCTCACCTTCGTTGGAGAAGTGTACCTTTCGTGGATGAATGCAGGTTTCCGCTGTACCTTAGGTCAGATGTATTTTAAGAATGTGAAATGTCAGAATAGAAGTACAGAGATTGATTTAGTTAATCAACATTTCAACAGATTCCCAGAGGGACAGAAGTTACATACACTCAATTAGTATTTGGACAACGAATAAATTGTTTATCGATGGTCAAATGCACAGAGATACTGTGATGAGATCCTGGGCCCATTGTCATGCCATTCATCTGCCGCCATCTCCTCATGACAGAGATGGGTACAGCCTGAAGAGGTTTGCAGGACAACATGCTCCACATGCTTTTTCAACAGCCTGATCAACTCTTGAGAAGGAGATGTGAGGTCATGAGGCAAATGGTGATCACAATTCCAATACTTGACGGTTTTCTGATCCATGCCCCTACCATTTTTCCACAACTTTGGAACAAAGATGCATATCTGGGTCCATTGTCCAGATTTGTGTCCTAATGAATTTAATTCTGGCTGATTTCATGAGATGCTGTAACTCAAAATATCTTTGAAATTGTTGCATGATGCCATCCATTTTGTTGAAGTAGGGCCTCTGTCTAGCAAAACAAACATTTGACGCTGCCACAGCCAAAAGTGGTGAATGTGAATATTTTGTAGGCTGTGATTCAGATGCTTCCTATTGGGCATACCTCCATGGTTACAAGGCTGCCGACAGACAACGGTCATTATGGCCAAACAGTTATATTTTTGTTTCATCAGACCAGAGGATACTTCTCCAAAAAATACAATTTTTGTCCACACATGCAGTTGCAAACCATAGTCTGGCTTTTTAATGGCAGTTTTGGAGCAGTGGCTTCTTCCTTGCTGAGCAGCCTTTCAGGTTATGTCGATAAAGGACTTGTTTTACTCTGGATATAGATACTTGTGTACCTGTTTCCTCCAGCATCTTCACGAGGTCCTTTGCTGTTATTCTGGGATTGATTTGCACTTTTCGCACCCAAGCACGTTCAACTACAGATGCACAATCGAGAGCATCCTGGCGGGCTGTATCACCGCCTGGTACGGCAACTGCTCCGCCCACAACCGTAAGGCTCTCCAGAGAGTAGTGAGGCCTGCACAACACATCACCGGGGCAAACTACCTGCCCTCCAGGACACCTACACCACCCGATGTTACAGGAAGGCCATAAAGATCATCAAGGACAACAACCACCCGAGCCACTGCCTTGGCCCTGCTCTATATAATAGGGATGAATAAGGTTAGTGAGACTGACTGACAAAAGGTCTTTTCAGCCACCCTCAAAGGCTGAGGCAGGAGAATAGTTTGGCTGTGAGAGAAACCTCTGCTTCACTACCCGGCAAAGTCCTCCTAGCTCTCCGGCCCTAGCCTCCAGCTCTTTCAAATGCTAATCTAGAGGAAGAAACCCCACTTGGCCCTGCTTTGAGAGCATCAGTTCTATGTGCCCTGACTGACTGGTAAACTTCAGAGGCCCTTTCTGGGGCAAAAATAGCTAAAAGCTGCTCTGGTTCAAGCCAATGCCAGTGTCCGTTTACATACTCATCTCATATGTATATACTTTGGAATGGAATGCAGCGAGGAGTCACCTTGCCTATGGGGAGTTGTGGGAGGAAGTTGGGACTTTGATGTCTCAATGTGATCCCAACTACAGTCTATGCCAGAGTCAAAGACAGGAACTTTAATGACCAGCTACAACCACTATGGACAGGTCTACTCCATTGGGCCAGGAGTGTTTCTTTGACGTGAAAACTACCCAGAATTAACATCTGACCTAGTTATAGCCTTAGATAATAATTCAAAACTAGCTGTTACAATTTACTACAGTGGGATAAATCAGGTCACACAGAGTGTTTTTTGTAGTCTTAAACAAAATCTACTTTGGAACAAAAGTGTACACCTCACATGTCAGGATTTGGCCAGGGTTGTTCCGGGTTTTGGTCACTAGATGCCCCCATTGTGCTTTTTTGACCTTATGTTTTTTCCCTTGTTCCCCATTATTATTTGCACCTGTGCCTCGTTTCCCCTGATTGTATTTAAACCCTAGTTTCCCTCAGTTCTGGGCTCTGTGTTTGTATGTTAGCACCCAGCCCTAGTGTTCTGTGTATTCTTGTCGATTCCGGTGGATGCTCTTGTGGAATTCTGTTTTTGTTTTTGAGTATCTCTTGAGGCTTTTTTGTTCTTTTCCTACCACCTTTTGGATTTGCCATTTTTTGTATTGAAGGACTTCTCCTTTTACTTTATTAAATACACCGTCTTAAGTACTGCTGTGTCTGCCTCATCTTCTGGGTTCTGCTGACTATTCGTGGCTCAGTTGGTTAAGTGACTGTTTTCACTCCGGAGACCCAGGTTCATAACCGGGTCCTGACAGAAACACAGAGCCATAAATGAACCCAGAGGCAGCCAGTTCCCAGGACCTTGCCATGCTGTCCCACCACCAGGAGACTGTCCAACGCCACAAAGCCGCCCTGGTTCAGCAAGAGGCCTTAATGGCTAGACATTCTCATCTTCTGTCGGAGATGCTGACTTCCATTAAGCAAATATCTGATCGTCTTACCCCGGCAACAGTTCCCGTCCCAGTACCTCAGATTCACGTGCCCATGGCAGTTAACCCTGGCTGAACCTCGTCTTCCACCTCCCCAACGGTTCTCAGGTGATCCAAGTGCTTGTAAAGGGTTTCTCACCCAATGTTCTCTCTCCTTTGAGTTACAACCCTCGTCGTTTCCCACCGACCGGTCTAAGATCGCTTATATCATCACCCTGCTGTCGGAAAAAGCCCTGGCCTGGGCTACTGCTGTGTGGGATGCCCATAGTTCCTGCTGTGCCAGCTACTCTGCCTTTGCTGAGGAATTCAAACGAGTGTTTCGCTGGCCCAAGCAGTGGTTCTGACTCAGCCAAACAGCTCCTGACTCTCCACCAAGGTTGGCGCAGCGTGACGGACTATGCCATCCAGTTCCGCACGGTGGCAGCAGCAAGTGGCTGGAACAACGAGGCGCTCACGGTGTGCTTTCTGAAAGGCCTTTCCGACACTATCCAAGATGAACTGGCCACTCGGGAACCACCGGACAATCTCGAGTCCCTGATCAAGTTGGCCTCACGCATTGACCAGCGTCTGAGAGAGAGAGAACTCAACCGTAGACCTCTAGCCCCTATCAGTCCCAGCTCCGAGTCCCCACCTTTATCCTCGCTGGCTCCATCGGAACCCATGCAGATTGGACGCATCTCCCAGGCTGAGAGAGACCGCCGGATGAGGGAGCGACGCTGTCTATATTGCGGCAAACCGGGCCATTTCCGTTCCACGTGTCCCGGGCTCCAGGGAAACGCTCTGTCCCGTACAGACCGGGGGAACTGTAACGGGAAACATAACCTCCTCCCATCCGTCCAACTCCCGTCTGCTCATTCCAGTCACCCTCTCCTGGGACAACCACAAGCTTCACCTTCAAGCCTTGGTAGACTCTGGAGCCGCAGGTAACTTCATGGATGGTGTCTGGCGAAGGAGAATGGCGTTCCTCTGAACCTCTAAGTGAACCCATGAGGGTCACTACATTGGATGGAAGCCCTTGGGATCTGGACTTGTCACTCATGTCACTACCTCCTTGCGACTTTCAGTTTCACAACACCAGGAATTGATGAACTTTCATTTGATCTCCTGTTCCGAGTTCCTCTCGTCCTTGGATACCCCTGGCTTCACAGCCATAACCCTCACATCGACTGGTCTGTGGGCACTATCAAGCAGTGGGGTCCTACGTGCCAAGCTACTTGTATTTTCCAGAATTCCCCGAGTTCTACTCCCGAGTCTTTAGAATCCATCGACCTGACCCGAGTTCCCGAGTGTTACCATGACCTCAAACTGGTGTTTAGCAAACAGAGGGCCACCATGCTACCACCCCATAGACCTTACGATTGCCCCATCGACCTGTTTCCGGGCACTTGCCCCCCAGGGGTCGGATCTTTTCCCTATCTCCACCCGAACGAGCTGCTATGGATACCTACATCAAGGACGCCTGGAAGCAGGCCTCATGCGTCCATCCACCCGCCCGGCGGGAGCAGGGTTTTTCTTTGTGGCCAAGAAAGACGGTGGATTACGCCCTGCATCGACTACCGGGGACTCAATGCCATAACCGTCCGTAACCTTTACCCGCTACCCTTATGGCCACAGCCTTCGAGCTGCTCCAGGAAGCAGTTGTTTTCACTAAGCTTGACCTGCGGAACGCATACCATCTTGTGCGGATCAGACCTGGTGACGAGTGGAAGACCGCTTCAACACGCCTACTGGTCACTATGAATACTTGGTGATGCCCTTCGGCCTGACCAACGCCCCAGCGGTGTTCCAAGCGCCATAAACGATGTGCTTAGGGATATGCTTAACATATTTGTGTTCGTTTACTTGGATGACATCCTCATCTTTTCGAGCTCCCTTCAAGAACACACTAAGCATGTCAGACAAGTACTCAAACGCCTCCTGGACAGCCATCTGTACGTTAAGCCGGAAAATGTGAATTCCATTCATCCCGAGTACAATTCCTGGGATTTGTAGTGGAACCCGGTCGAGTCCAAATGGACCCCAGGAAGGTAGGGGCGGTAGCGGATTGGCCCACCCCCAAATCCGTTAAGGAAGTTCAGTTTCCTGGCTTCACAAACTTTTACCGCAAGTTCATCAAGAACTTCAGCTTGGTGGCAGCCCCTCTCTCAGCTTTAACCAAGGGTGGCAATGCAAGGTTTTTTGTGGGGAAGAGAAGCTGAGACGGCCTTCCAAGGACTCAAGCAGCGCGTCTCTCTGCTCCCATCCTGATACTACCGACTACGGATGAACCATTTGTGGTGGAGGTAGACTCATCAGAGGTTGGTGTTGGAGCTGTCCTGTCTCAGAGGGGTGAAGACAAGAAGCTTCATCCGTGCGCTTTCTTCTCACACCGGCTTACCCCGACTGAGAGGAACTACGATGGGGGATCGTGAACTCCTAGCGGTTAAGATGGCATTGAAGGAATGGAGACACTGGCTCGAGGGGCTTCTCACCCGTTTCAAGTGCTTACGGACCACAAAAATCTGGAGTATATCCAGCAGGCGAAGCGGTTGAACTCTAGACAAGCTAGATGGTCTCTTTCTTCAATCGATTCCAGTTTATCCTCACCTATCGCCCGGTCGAAGAATCTCAAACCGGATGCCCTGTCCCGAGTCTACGCTCCTGCCATTCGAGATGACACGGACATGCCTGTCCTTCCTGCTGCTAAGATTGTGGCTCCGATCTCGTGGCAAGTTGAGGATACCGTGAGACGGCTCAAGCTAGCGAACCGGACCCGAAAGGAGGTCCTGCCAATCGGTTGTTTGTCCCCAAGGCAGTGAGGACTCAGGTCCTTCTGTGGGGGCACTCCTCTCGCCTCACCTGTCATCCGGGCGCGAGGGTCGCACCTTGGAGTTCATCCAGCGTAAGTTCTGGTGGCCTACCATAAGAGAAGACGTTGCCACTTTCACAATGCCTGTCCCTGTGCTGCCAGGGCAAATCTTCTCACCTCCGCCTCAAGGACTCCTTCACCCTTTACCTGTTCCCCACAGACCCTGGTCCCATATCTCATTGGACTTTATTACTGGACTTCCTCCATCCCATGGCAATACTACTATCCTAGTCATAATCGACAGGTTTTCAAAGGCGGCCAGGTTCGTCCTCTGACTAAGTTACCTTCTGCCAAGGAAACGGCTGAGTTGGTAATTAATCATGTGTTCCGAGTCTTTTGGCATTCCTCAAGATATGGTTTCTGACAGAGGTCCCCAGTTCGCCTCAAGGTTTTGGAAGGCCTTCTGCCAACTCATGGGGGCTTCTGCCAGCTCATCTTCAGGGTACCATCCGGAGTCCAACGGCCAAACAGAGAGGATGAATCAAGAGCTGGAAACCACCCTCCGATGTATGACTCGGGTGACAACCCGTCCACATGGTCATCCTTTATTGTTTGGGCCGACGCGCACAACACCTTGCGCTCCTCCTCCACTGGTATGTCCCCGCACGAGTGTCAGTTTGGCTATGCTCCTCCATTGTTCCCGACCAGGAGGCAGAAGTCAGAGTGCCTTCAGCCTTGAAGTTCAGACGCTGTCGGCTTATGTGGAGGAAGACCCGTCTTAATCTTATGCGTTCCTCACAGAGGTACCAACAACAAGCCAACAGACGCCGCCGTCCCGGGCCTACCCTGCGCCCCGGCCAGAGAGTCTGGCTTCCACAAGAGACTTACCTCTACGGGTGGAGTCTCGCAAGCTGTCCCAAAAATACATCGGTCCCTTCAAGGTTGCCAGGAGAGTTAACCCAGTTTCTTATCGCACACTTACCCAGATCCCTTAAGATTAATCCCACATTTCACATTTCATTGTTAAAACCTGTTGTTTTTTCTCCTTGTCCCGGCAGACAGACCTCCCCTCCGCCTCGTGTCATTGGAGGCCAGCCGCTTATACCGTCCATCGGATACTGGATTCCCGCCGGGTGCAGCGGTCCTGGCAGTATCTGGTGGACTGGGAAGGCTACGGTCCCGAGGAGCGCTCCTGGGTTCCTGCCAAAGACATCCTGGACCCTGACCTCATTCGTCAGTTCAGGGCCCTCCACCCTGAGAGAGCTGGTAGGAACGCCAGGAGCCGTTCCTAGGGGGATTCTGTCAGGATTTGGCCAGGGTTGTTCCGGGTTTTGGTCACTAGATGCCCCATTGTGCTTTTTGACCTTATGTTTTTTCCTTGTTCCCCATTATTATTTGCACCTTTTTCCTGATTGTATTTAAACCCTTAGTTTCCCTCAGTTCCCTGATTGTATTTAAACCCTTAGTTTCCTCAGTTCTGTGCTCTGTGTTTGTATGTTAGCACCCAGCCCTAGTGTTCTGTGTATTCTTGTCGATTCCGTGGATGCTCTTGTGGAATTCTGTTTTGTTTTTGAGTATCTCTTGAGGCTTTTTGTGCTATTCCTACCACCTTTTGGATTTGCCATTTTTTGTATTGAAGGACTTCCTTTTTACTTTATTAAATACACCGTCTTAAGTACTGTGTCTCATCTTCTGGAGTTCTGCTGACTATTCGTGGCTCAGTTAGTTCGTATTTCTCACTCGGAGACCCAGGT
>NW_027015515.1:0-10000 GCF_036934945.1 Oncorhynchus masou masou
ACCAACACCACCACCACCATCACCACCATCACCACCATCACCTCCACCACCACCAACACCACCACCTACACCACCACCACCACCACCATCACCACCACCACCACCATCACCACCACCGATACCACCACCACCACATCACCATTACCACCACCACCACCACCATCACCACCACCATCATCCTCACCACCACCAACACCACCACCACCATCAACACAACCACATCATCACCACCACCACCACCACCATCACCACCACCACCACATCACCATCACCACCACCATCACCACCAACACCACCACCATCATCCTCACCACCAGCACCACCATCATCCTCACCACCAACACCACCACACCATCACCACCATCACCACCATCACCTCTACCACCACCATCACCACCATCACCACCACCACCACCACCATCACCACCACCACCACCATCACCACCACCGATACCACCACCACCACATCACCATTACCACCACCACCACCACCATCACCACCACCATCATCACCACCACCACCAACACCACCACCCTCACCACCACCACCACCACCATCACCACCAACACCACCACCATCACCACCACCACCACACAATCACCACCATCACCACCACCACCACCCTCACCACCACCACCACCACCATCACCACCATCACCACCACCATCATCCTCGCCACCACCAGCACCACCATCACAACCACTACCACACAACATCACCACCATCACCACCACCGATACCACCACCACCAACACCACCTCACCACCACCAACAACACCACCATCATCCTCACCACCAGCAACATCCTCCTCACCACCAACACCACCACACCACATCACCATCACCACCACCACCAACACCAACACCACCACCATCACCATCACCACCACCCCCACCATCACCACCACCACACCATCACCACCATCATCACCAAAAACACCACCACCATAACCACCACCACCACCAACACCACCACCATCATCCTCACCACCACCAACACCACCACCAACAATAACACAACCATCATCCTCACCACCAGTAACATCCTCCTCACCACCAACACCACCACATCATCACCACCATCACCTCTACCCCCACCATCACCACCATCACCACCACCACCACACCATCACCACCATCACCACCACCGATACCACCACCACCACCACATCACCATCACCATCATCACCAAAAACACCACCACCATAACCACCAACACCACCACCATCATCCTCACCACCACCAACACCACCAACACCATCAACACAACCACATCATCACCACCACCACCACAACCATCACCACCACCACCACATCACCATCACCACCACCACCACACCACCAACAACACCACCATCATCCTCACCACCAGCAACATCCTCCTCACCACCAACACCACCACACCATCACCACCATCACCTCTACCACCACCATCACCACCGTCACCACCACCACCACACCATCACCACCATCACCACCACCGATACCACCACCACCACCACCATCATCACCACCACCATCATCACCCCCACCACCAACACCACCACCAACACCCTCACCACCACCACCACCACACCATCACCACATTCACCACCACCATCACCACCACCACCATCACCACCACCACCAACACCAACACCATCATCCTCACCACCACCACCACACCAACCCCACCATTACCACCATCACCACCACCACCACCACCAACACCACCACCATCACCATCACCATCACCACCACCACATCATCACCACCACCACCACCACCACCACCATCACCACCACATCACCACCACCACCACTATCACCACCAACACCACCACCATCATCCTCACCACCACCACCACCACCACCATCATCCTCACCACCAACACCACCACACCACACCATCATCACCATCACCACCATCACCTCTACCACCACCATCACCACCACTACCACACCATCACCACCATCACCACCACCGATACCACCACCACCAAATCACCATCACCACCACCACCAACACCACCACCAACACCCTCACCACCACAACCAACCCCACCCTCACCAACACCACATCACCATCACCACCACCATCATCACCAACACCACCCCCACCATCACCACCATCACCTCCACCACCACCATCACCACCACCACCAACACCCTCACCACCACCACCAACCCCACCCTCACCACCACCACATCACCATCACCACCACCATCACCACCAACACCACCACCACCATCACCACCATCACCTCCACCACCACCATCACCACCACCACCAACACCATCACCACCACCATCACCAACATCACCATCACCACCACCATCATCACCACCAACACCAACACCACCACCAACACCCTCACCACCATCACCACCACCACACCATCACCACCATCATCACCACCGATACCACCACCACCACCACCACCACCACCAACATCACCACCACCACCACACCATCACCACCATCACCACCACCGATACCACCACCACCACCACATCACCATCACCACCACCACCACCACCACCACCATCCTCACCACCACCACCAACACCACCACCAACACCCTCACCACCACCACCACCACCCCCACCATCACCACCAACACCACCACCACCACACCATCACCAACACAACCACCATCACCACCTCCTCCATCACCACCACCATCACCATCATCACCTCCACCACCAACAACACCACCACCTACACCATAACCCTCACCACCACCACCACCACCACCACCATCACCACCACCTCCATCACCACCACCATCACAATCATCACCTCCACCACCACCAACACCACCACCTACACCATCACCATCACATCACCACCACACCATCACCACCACACCATACCACCACCACCAACACATCACCATCACCCTCACCACCACCACCACCATCATCCTCACCACCACCACCACCACCACCACCACACCATCACCACCACCACCTCCACCACCACCACCATCACCACCACCACCACATCACCATCACCACCACCACCAACCTCACCACCACCCCCACCATCACCACCAACACCACCACCATCACCACCACCACCACCACACAATCACCACATTCACCACAACCACCACCATCACCACCACCACCATCACCACCACCACCACCACCAACACCAACACCATCATCCTCACCACCACCACCACACCAACCCCACTATTACCACCATCACCACCACCACCACCATCATCCTCACCACCACCACCAACACCACGACCACCATCACCACCACCACATCATCACCACCACCACCACCACCATCACCACCACATCACCATCACCACCACCACCACTATAACCACCAACACCACCTCCATCATCCTCACCACCACCACCACCATCATCCTCACCACCAACACCACCACACCATCACCACCATCACCACCATCAACTCTACCACCACCATCACCACCACCACCACACCATCACCACCATCACCACCACCGATACCACCACCACCACCACATCACCATCACCACCACCACCACCACTATAACCACCAACACCACCACCATCATCCTCACCACCACCACCACCATCATCCTCACCACCAACACCACCACACCATCACCACCATCACCACCATCACCTCTACCACCACCATCACCATCACCACCACCACCACACCATCACCACCATCACCTCCACCACCACCACCATCACCACCACCACCACATCACCATCACCACCACCACCAACCTCACCACCACCACCACACCATCACCACATTCACCACCACCACCACCATCACCACCACCACCATCACCACCACCACCACCACCAACACCAACACCATCATCCTCACCACCACCACCACACCAACCCCACCATTACCACCATCACCACCACCACCACCATCATCCTCACCACCACCACCAACACCACAACCACCATCACCACCACCACATCATCACCACCACCACCACCACCATCACCACCACATCACCATCAACACCACCACCACTATAACCACCAACACCACCACCATCATCCTCACCACCACCACCACCAACACCCTCACCACCACCACCACCCCCACCCTCACCACCACCACATCACCATCACCACCACCATCACCACCAACACCACCCCCACCATCACCACCATCACCTCCACCACCACCAACACCACCATCACCCCCACCACACCATCACCACCATCACCCCCACCATCATCCTCACCACCACCACAACCACCACCACACAACATCACCACCATCACCACCACCGATACCACCACCACCGATACCACCACCACCACCACCACATCACCATAACCACCACCACCAACACCATCACCACCACCACCACCATCACCAACATCACCATCACCACCACCATCATCACCACCAACACCACCACCAACACCACCACCATCACCATCACCACCACCACACCATCACCACCATCATCACCAAAAACACCACCACCATAACCACCACCACCACCAAAACCACCACCATCATCCTCACCACCACCAACACCACCACCACCATCAACACAACCACATCATCACCACCACCACCACCACCATCACCACCACCACCACATCACCATCACCACCACCATCACCACCAACACCACCACCATCATCCTCACCACCACCACCACCATCATCCTCACCACCAACACCACCACACCATCACCACCATCACCACCATCACCTCTACCACCACCATCACCACCATCACCACCACCACCATCACCACCACCGATACCACCACCACCACATCACCATTACCACCACCACCACCACCATCACCACCACCATCATCACCACCACCACCAACTCCACCACCACCATCACCACCAACACCACCACCATCACCACCACCACCACACAATCACCACCATCACCACACACCACCACCCTCACCACCACCACCACCACCATCACCACCATCACCACCACCATCATCCTCGCCACCACCAGCACCACCATCACAACCACCACCACACAACATCACCACCATCACCACCACCGATACCACCACCACCAACACCACCTCACCACCACCAACACCACCACCACCATCACCAGCACCACATCATCACCACCATCACCACCATCACCACCACCACCACATCACCATCACCACCACCACCACCACCATCACCACCACCACCATCACCACCACCATCATCCTTACCACCAACACCACCACACCATCACCACCATCACCAACATCACCTCTACCACCACCATCACCACCATCACCAACATCACCACCACCAACACCACCACCACCACCATCATCACCACCACCACCAACACCCTCACCACCACCACCACCACCCCCACCATCACCACCAACACCACCACCACCACCATCACCACCACCACCACCACCACATCACCACCACCATCATCCTCACCACCACCACCACTATCATCCTCACCAACACACAATCACCACCACCACCACCACCATCACCACCACCTCCATCACCACCACCATCACAATCATCACCTCCACCACCACCAACACCACCACCTACACCATCACCCTCACCACCACCATCACCAACATCACCTCCAACACCACCATCACCACCACCACCACATCACCACCACCGATACCACCACCACCAACACATCACCATCACCACCACCCCCACCATCACCACCAACACCACCACCACCACACCATCACCAACACAACCACCATCACCACCTCCTCCATCACCACCACCATCACCATCATCACCTCCACCACCAACAACACCACCACCTACACCATAACCCTCACCACCACCACCACCACCACCACCATCACCACCACCTCCATCACCACCACCATCACAATCATCACCTCCACCACCACCAACACCACCACCTACACCATCACCCTCACCACCACCACACCATCACCACCACCGATACCACCACCTCCAACACATCACCATCACCACCACCACCACCACCATCATCCTCACCACCACCACCACCACCACCACCACACCATCACCACCATCACCTCCACCACCACCACCATCACCACCACCACCACATCACCATCACCACCACCACCAACCTCACCACCACCCCCACCATCACCACCAACACCACCACCATCACCACCACCACCACCACACAATCACCACATTCACCACAACCACCACCATCACCACCACCACCATCACCACCACCACCAACACCAACACCAACACCATCATCCTCACCACCACCACCACACCAACCCCACCATTACCACCATCACCACCACCACCACCATCATCCTCACCACCACCACCAACACCACGACCACCATCACCACCACCACATCATCACCACCACCACCACCACCATCACCACCACATCACCATCACCACCACCACCACTATAACCACCAACACCACCTCCATCATCCTCACCACCACCACCACCATCATCCTCACCACCAACACCACCACACCATCACCACCATCACCACCATCACCTCTACCACCACCATCACCATCACCACCACCACCACACCATCACCACCATCACCACCACCGATACCACCACCACCACCACATCACCATCACCACCACCACCACCACCAACACCAACACCATCATCCTCACCACCACCACCACACCAACCCCACCATTACCACCATCACCACCACCACCACCATCATCCTCACCACCACTACCAACACCACGACCACCATCACCACCACCACATCATCACCACCACCACCACCACCATCACCACCACATCACCATCACCACCACCACCACTATAACCACCAACACCACCACCATCATCCTCACCACCACCACCACCATCATCCTCACCACCAACACCACCACACCATCACCACCATCACCACCATCACCTCTACCACCACCATCACCATCACCACCACCACCACACCATCACCACCTTCACCACCACCGATACCACCACCACCACCACATCACCATCACCACCACCACCACCACTATAACCACCAACACCACCACCATCATCCTCACCACCAACACCACCACACCATCACCACCATCACCACCATCACCTCTACCACCACCATCACCATCACCACCACCACCACACCATCACCACCATCACCTCCACCACCACCACCATCACCACCACCACCACATCACCATCACCACCACCACCAACCTCACCACCACCACCACACCATCACCACATTCACCACCACCACCACCATCACCACCACCACCATCACCACCACCACCACCACCAACACCATCATCCTCACCACCACCACCACACCAACCCCACCATTACCACCATCACCACCACCACCACCATCATCCTCACCACCACCAACACCACGACCACCATCACCACCACCACATCATCACCACCACCACCACCACCATCACCACCACATCACCATCAACACCACCACCACTATAACCACCAACACCACCACCATCATCCTCACCACCACCACCACCAACACCCTCACCACCACCACCACCCCCACCCTCACCACCACCACATCACCATCACCACCACCATCACCACCAACACCACCCCCACCATCACCACCATCACCTCCACCACCACCAACACCACCATCATCACCACCACACCATCACCACCATCACCACCACCATCATCCTCACCACCACCACAACCACCACCACACAACATCACCACCATCACCACCACCGATACCACCACCACCGATACCACCACCACCACCACCACATCACCATAACCACCACCACCAACACCATCACCACCACCACCACCATACCAACATCACCACCATCATCACCACCAACACCACCACCATCACCATCACCACCACCACACCATCACCACCATCATCACCAAAAACACCACCACCATAACCACCACCACCACCAAAACCACCACCATCATCCTCACCACCACCAACACCACCACCACCATCAACACAACCACATCATCACCACCACCACCACCACCATCACCACCACCACCACATCACCATCACCACCACCATCACCACCAACACCACCACCATCATCCTCACCACCACCACCACCACCATCATCCTCACCACCAACACCACCACACCATCACCACCATCACCACCATCACCTCTACCACCACCATCACCACCATCACCACCACCACCATCACCACCACCATCACCACCACCGATACCACCACCACCACATCACCATTACCACCACCACCACCACCATCACCACCACCATCATCACCACCACCACCAACTCCACCACCACCATCACCACCAACACCACCACCATCACCACCACCACCACACAATCACCATCACCACCACCACCACCACCCTCACCACCACCACCACCACCATCACCACCATCACCACCACCATCATCCTCGCCACCACCAGCACCACCATCACAACCACCACCACACAACATCACCACCATCACCACCACCGATACCACCACCACCAACACCACCTCACCACCACCAACACCACCACCACCATCACCAGCACCACATCATCACCACCATCACCACCATCACCACCACCACCACATCACCATCACCACCACCACCACCACCACCATCACCACCACCACCATCACCACCACCATCATCCTTACCACCAACACCACCACACCATCACCACCATCACCAACATCACCACCACCAACACCACCACCACCACCATCACCACCACCATCATCACCACCACCACCAACACCCTCACCACCACCACCACCACCCCCACCATCACCACCAACACCACCACCACCACCATCACCACCACCACCACCACCACCACATCACCACCACCATCATCCTCACCACCACCACCACTATCATCCTCACCAACACACAATCACCACCACCACCACCACCATCACCACCATCACCTCCACCACCACCAACACCACCACCTACACCATCACCCTCACCACCACCATCACCAACATCACCTCCAACACCACCATCACCACCACCACCACATCACCACCACCGATACCACCACCACCAACACATCACCATCACCACCACCACCACACCATCACCACCATCACCTCCACCACCACCACCATCACCACCACCACCACATCACCATCACCACTACCACCACCACCATCACCATCACCACCACCACCACCACCATTACCAACACCAACACCAACACCATCACCTACACCATCACCCTCACCACCAACACCACCACCATCATCCTCACCACCACCACCATCATCCTCACCACCAACACTTCCACACCATCACCACCATCACTACCATCACCTCTACCACCACAATCACCACCACCATCACCACCACCACCACCATCACCACCACCATCATCCTCGCCACCACCACCACCACCAGCACAACCACCACCACACAACATCACCACCATCACCACCACCACCACCACCATCACCACCATCACCTCCACCACCACCATCACCACCACCACCACCATCACCACCACCACCACCACCACCATCACCACCTCGCCACCACCACCACCACCAGCACAACCACCACCACACAACATCACCACCATCACCACCACCACCACCATCACCACCACCATCATCCTCACCACCACCACCACTATCATCCTCACCACCACACAATCACCACCACCACCATCACCACCACCTCCATCACCACCACCATCACAATCATCACCTCCACCACCACCAACACCACCACCTCCACCATCACCCTCACCACCACCACCATCACCTCCTCCACCACCATCACCACCACCACCACATCACCACCACCGATACCACCACCACCAACACATCACCATCACCACCACCACCACACCATCACCACCATCACCTCCACCACCACCACCATCACCACCACCACCACATCACCATCACCACCACCACCCCACCATCACCATCACCATCACCACCATCACCTCCACCACCACCATCACCAATCACCACCACACCAACCACCATCACCACCACACCATCACCACCACCACCAACACCACCACCATCATCACCACCACCACCACCATCATCCACCACCACCAACACAT
>NW_027015516.1:0-11402 GCF_036934945.1 Oncorhynchus masou masou
TACTGACCTGAGAAAGGAACCATTACTGACCTGAGAAAGGAACCATTACTGACCTGAGAAAGGAACCATTACTGACCTGAGAAAGGAACCATTACTGACCTGAGAAAGGAACCATTACTGACCTGAGAAAGGAACCATTACTGACCTGAGAAAGGAACCATTACTGACCTGAGAAAGGAACCATTACTGACCTGAGAAAGGAACCATTACTGACCTGAGAAAGGAACCATTACTGACCTGAGAAAGGAACCATTACTGACCTGAGAAAGGAACCAATACTGACCTGAGAAAGGAACCATTACTGACCTGAGAAAGGAACCAATACTGACCTGAGAAAGGAACCATTACTGACTACACCATTACTGACCTGAGAAAGGAACCATTACTGACCTGAGAAAGGAACCAATACTGACTACACCATTACTGACCTGAGAAAGGAACCATTACTGACCTGAGAAAGGAACCAATACTGACCTGAGAAAGGAACCAATACTGACCTGAGAAAGGAACCATTACTGACCTGAGAAAGGAACCAATACTGACCTGAGAAAGGAACCAATACTGACCTGAGAAAGGAACCATTACTGACCTGAGAAAGGAACCATTACTGACCTGAGAAAGGAACCAATACTGACTACACCATTACTGACCTGAGAAAGGAACCAATACTGACTACACCATTACTGACCTGAGAAAGGAACCAATACTGACCTGAGAAAGGAACCATTACTGACCTGAGAAAGGAACCATTACTGACCTGAGAAAGGAACCATTACTGACCTGAGAAAGGAACCAATACTGACCTGAGAAAGGAACCATTACTGACCTGAGAAAAGAACCAATACTGACCTGAGAAAGGAACCATTACTGACCTGAGAAAGGAACCATTACTGACCTGAGAAAGGAACCATTACTGACCTGAGAAAGGAACCATTACTGACCTGAGAAAGGAACCATTACTGACCTGAGAAAGGAACCAATACTGACCTGAGAAAGGAACCATTACTGACCTGAGAAAGGAACCAATACTGACCTGACAAGGAACCATTACTGACCTGAGAAAGGAACCAATACTGACCTGAGAAAGGAACCATTACTGACCTGAGAAAGGAACCATTACTGACCTGAGAAAGGAACCATTACTGACCTGAGAAAGGAACCAATACTGACCTGAGAAAGGAACCATTACTGACCTGAGAAAGGAACCAATACTGACCTGAGAAAGGAACCATTACTGACCTGAGAAAGGAACCATTACTGACCTGAGAAAGGAACCATTACTGACCTGAGAAAGGAACCAATACTGACCTGAGAAAGGAACCAATACTGACCTGAGAAAGGAACCAATACTGACTACACCATTACTGACCTGAGAAAGGAACCAATACTGACTTCACCATTACTGATCTGAGAAAGGAACCAATTCCTGCCTTGAGAAAGGAACCATTACTGACCTGAGAAAGGAACCATTACTGACCTGAGAAAGGAACCATTACTGACCTGAGAAAGGAACCAATACTGACCTGAGAAAGGAACCAATACTGACCTGAGAAAGGAACCATTACTGACCTGAGAAAGGAACCATTACTGACCTGAGAAAGGAACCATTACTGACCTGAGAAAGGAACCATTACTGACCTGAGAAAGGAACCATTACTGACCTGAGAAAGGAACCAATACTGACTACACCATTACTGACCTGAGAAAGGAACCAATACTGACCTGAGAAAGGAACCATTACTGACCTGAGAAAGGAACCAATACTGACTACACCATTACTGACCTGAGAAAGGAACCAATACTGACCTGAGAAAGGAACCATTACTGACCTGAGAAAGGAACCATTACTGACCTGAGAAAGGAACCATTACTGACCTGAGAAAGGAACCAATACTGACTACACCATTACTGACCTGAGAAAGGAACCAATACTGACCTGAGAAAGGAACCATTACTGACCTGAGAAAGGAACCATTACTGACTACACCATTACTGACCTGAGAAAGGAACCATTACTGACCTGAGAAAGGAACCAATACTGACCTGAGAAAGGAACCAATACTGACCTGAGAAAGGAACCAATACTGACCTGAGAAAGGAACCATTACTGACCTGAGAAAGGAACCATTACTGACTACACCATTACTGACCTGAGAAAGGAACCATTACTGACCTGAGAAAGGAACCATTACTGACCTGAGAAAGGAACCATTACTGACTACACCATTACTGACCTGAGAAAGGAACCATTACTGACCTGAGAAAGGAACCAATACTGACTACACCATTACTGACCTGAGAAAGGAACCAATACTGACCTGAGAAAGGAACCAATACTGACTACACCATTACTGACCTGAGAAAGGAACCATTACTGACCTGAGAAAGGAACCATTACTGACCTGAGAAAGGAACCATTACTGACCTGAGAAAGGAACCATTACTGACCTGAGAAAGGAACCAATACTGACCTGAGAAAGGAACCATTACTGACCTGAGAAAGGAACCAATACTGACCTGAGAAAGGAACCATTACTGACCTGAGAAAGGAACCAATACTGACCTGAGAAAGGAACCAATACTGACCTGAGAAAGGAACCAATACTGACCTGAGAAAGGAACCATTACTGACCTGAGAAAGGAACCAATACTGACCTGAGAAAGGAACCATTACTGACCTGGAGAAAGGAACCATTACTGACCTGAGAAAGGAACCATTACTGGACCTGAGAAAGGAACCATTACTGACCTGAGAAAGGAACCAATACTCACACCATTACTGACCTGAGAAAGGAACCAATACTGACCTGAGAAAGGAACCATTACTGACCTGAGAAAGGAACCAATACTGACCTGAGAAACACCATTACTGACCTGAGAAAGGAACCATTACTGACCTGGAGAAAGGAACCAATACCTGACTACACCATTACTGACCTGGAGAAAGGAACCAATACTGACTAGGAACCATTACTGGACCTGGAGAAAGGAACCATTACTGACTACACCATTACTGACCTGAGAAAGAACCAATAACCATTACTGACCTGAGAAAGGAACCATTACTGACCTGGAGAAAAGAACCATTACCGACTACAATTACTGACCTGAGAAAGGAACCAATAATACTGACTACAGGAACCAATACTGACCTGGAGAAAGGAACCATTACTGACCTGAGAAAGGAACCAATACTGACCTGAGAAAGGAAACCAATACTGACTACACCATTACTGACCTGAGAAAGGAACCATTACTGACCTGAGAAAGGAACCATTACTGACCTGAAAGGAACCAATACTGACCTGAGAAAGAAACCATTACTGACCTGAGAAAGGAACCATTACTGACCTGAGAAAGGAACCATTACTGACCTGAGAAAGGAACCAATACTGACCTGAGAAAGAACCATTACTGACCTGAGAAAGGAACCATTACTGACCTGAGAAAGGAACCATTACTGACCTGAGAAAGGGAACCAATACTGACCTGAGAAAGGAACCAATACTGACTACACCATTACTGACCTGAAAGGAACCATTACTGACCTGGAGAAAGGAACCATTACTGACCTGAGAAAGAAACCATTACTGACCTGGAGAAAGGAACCAATACTGACCTGAGAAAGGAACCATTACTGACCTGAGAAAGGAACCATTACTGACCTGAGAAAGGAACCATTACACCTGAGAAAGGAACCAATACTGACTACACCATTACTGACCTGAGAAAGGAACCATTACTGACCTGAGAAAGGAACCAATACTGACCTGAGAAACACCATTACTACCTGAGAAAGGAACCATTACTGACCTGAGAAAGGAAACCATTACTGACCTGAGAAAGAAACCATTACTGACCTGAGAGCGAAAACCAATACTGACCTGAGAAAGGAACCATTACTGACCTGGAGAAAGGAACCATTACTGACCTGAGAAAGTGAACCATTACTGACCTGAGAAAGGAACCAATACTCACTACACCATTACTGACCTGAGAAAGGAACCAATACTGACCTGAGAAAGGAACCATTACTGACCTGAGAAAGGAACCATTACTGACCTGAGAAAGGAACCATTACTGACCTGAGAAAGGAACCAATACTGACCTGAGAAAGGAACCATTACTGACCTGAGAAAGGAACCATTACTGGACCTGAGAAAGGAACCAATACTGACCTGAGAAAGGAACCATTACTGACCTGGAGAAAGGAACCAATACTGACCTGAGAAAGGAACCAATTACTGACCTGAGAAAGGAACCATTACTGACCTGGAGAAAGGAACCATTACTGACCTGAGAAAGAAACCAATACTGACCTGGAGAAAGGAACCAATACTGACCTGAGAAAGGAAAACCATTACTGACCTGAGAAAGGAACCATTACTGACTACACCATTACTGACCTGAGAAAGGAACCATTACTGACCTGAGAAAGGAACCAATACTGACTACACCATTACTGACCTGAGAAAGGAACCAATACTGACCTGAGAAAGGAACCAATACTGACTACACCATTACTGACCTGAGAAAGGAACCATTACTGACCTGAGAAAGGAACCATTACTGACCTGAGAAAGAAACCATTACTGACCTGAGAAAGGAACCAATACTGACCTGAGAAAGGAACCATTACTGACCTGAGAAAGGAACCATTACTGACCTGAGAAAGGAACCATTACTGACCTGAGAAAGGAACCAATACCACTACACCATTACTGACCTGAGAAAGGAACCAATACTGACCTGAGAAAGGAACCAATACTGACTAGGGAACCATTACTGACCTGAGAAAGGAACCATTACTGACCTGAGAAAGGAACCATTACTGACCTGAGAAAGAAACCATTACTGACCTGAGAAAGGAACCAATACTGACCTGGAGAAAGGAAACCATTACTGACCTGAGAAAGGAACCATTACTGACCTGAGAAAGGAACCATTACTGACCTGAGAAAGGAACCAATACTGACTACACCATTACTGACCTGAGAAAGGAACCAATACTGACCTGAGAAAGGAACCAATACTGACTACACCATTACTGACCTGAGAAAGGAACCATTACTGACCTGAGAAAGGAACCATTACTGACCTGAGAAAGAAACCATTACTGACCTGAGAAAGGAACCAATACTGACCTGAGAAAGGAACCATTACTGACCCTGAGAAAGGAACCATTACTGACCTGAGAAAGGAACCATTACTGACCTGAGAAAGGAACCATTACTCACTAGGAACCATTACTGACCTGGAGAAAGAAACCAATACTGACCTGAGAAAGGAACCATTACTGACCTGAGAAAGGAACCATTACTGACCTGGAGAAAGGAACCATTACTGACCTGAGAAAGGAAACCATTACTGACCTGGAGAAAGGAAACCATTACTGACCTGAGAAAGGAACCATTACTGACCTGAGAAAGGAACCATTACTGACTACACCATTACTGACCTGAGAAAGGAACCAATACTGACCTGAGAAAGGAACCATTACTGACCTGAGAAAGGAACCATTACTGACCTGGAGAAAGGAACCATTACTGACCTGAGAAAGGAACCATTACTGACCTGAGAAAGGAACCATTACTGACCTGAGAAAGGAACCATTACTGACCTGAGAAAGGAAACCATTACTGACCTGAGAAAGGAACCAATACTGACCTGAGAAAGGAACCATTACTGACCTGGAGAAAGGAACCATTACTGACCTGAGAAAGGAACCATTACTGACCTGAGAAAGGAACCAATACTGACCTGGAGAAAGGAACCATTACTGACCTGGAGAAAGGAACCATTACTGACCTGAGAAAGAACCAATACTGACCTGAGAAAGGAACCATTACTGACCTGAGAAAGGAACCATTACTGACCTGAGAAAGGAACCATTACTGACCTGAGAAAGGAACCATTACTGACCTGAGAAAGGAACCATTACTGACCTGAGAAAGGAACCATTACTGACCTGAGAAAGGAACCAATACTGACCTGAGAAAGGAACCAATACTGACCTGAGAAAGGAACCAATACTGACCTGAGAAAGGAACCAATACTGACCTGAGAAAGGAACCAATACTGACCTGAGAAAGGAACCATTACTGACCTGAGAAAGGAACCAATACTGACCTGAGAAAGCTCACATACTGCTACTTTTGTTTTCTGTCTGTCCACACTGTCCAACCAGATTCTATCAATACTCAGTGCTACTCCTACAGTATTATGACCTGTAAAACGAACCAGGGCCCGTAGTCACAAAGTGTCTCAGAGTAGGAATGCTGAACTAGGATCACTTTCCCCTTTTACATCATAATGAATAGGTGTGACGTGATACTTGATCAGCACTATATAACGTCCCAGTCCCTCAACCAAAACCTTCTCTGTTTCTCTCTCTCCGGTTCAAGGGGCTGTATTGGCATGGAAAACACGTTTACATTGCCAAAGCAAGTGTCATGGATAGTAAACAGAAATAAACAATCAGAAATTAAGATCAAACACTCGCAAGAGTTTAGACATATCGAAGCATATATTATATTATTGTAACAATGTTCAAATAGCTGGAAGTACAAAAGGGGAAATGAATCATGGGTTAGATGACAAAAAGTTGTTCTTCACTGGTTGTCCCTTTCTTGTGGCAACGGGTTACAAATCTTGCATCTGTGATGGTATTTCACCTAACAAATCTGTCAGTCTATCAAAATTGGATTTGTTTTTCTCATTCTTTTGTGGATCTGTGTAATCTGTGGGAAATGTCTCTGTAATATGGTCATACATTTGGCAGGAGGTTAGGAAATGCAGCTCAGTTTCCACCTCATTTTGTGGGCAGTGGGCACATAGCCTATCTTTCTGAGTTTGTCTGCCTACGGCGGCCTTTCTCAATAGCAAGGCTATGCTCACTGAGTCTGTACATAGTCAAAGCTTTCCTTAAATTTGTGTAGTCTCTGTTTAGGGCCAAATAGCATTTCAATTTGCTTTATTTTTGGTTAATTCTTTCCAGTGTGTCTAGTAAGTATCTGTTAGTTTTCTCATGATTTGAATTGGCTCTAATTGTGTTCTAGTCCTGGGTCTCTATGGGGTGTGTTTGTGTTTGTGAACAGAGCCCCAGGACCAGCTGGCTGAGGGGACTTCTCTTCAGGTTCATCTCTCTGTAGGTGATGGCTCTGTGGAAGGTTTGGGAATTGCTTCCTTTTAGGTGGTTGTCGAATTTAATGGCTCTTTTCTGGATTTTGATAATTGGCGGGTATCGTCCCAATTCTGCTCTGCATAGGATATGTGGTGTGTTACGTTGTACACTTAGGATATTTTTTTGCAGAATTCCTTCTCTCTCTGCTTCAAACTAGGGAGACAGAGGCAGCTCAGACTAGGGGAGACAGAGGCAGTTCAGACTAGGGGAGACAGAAGCAGCTCAGACTAGGGGAGAGAGGCAGCTCAGACTAGGGGAGAGAGAGGCAGCCCAGACTAGGGAGACAGAGGCAGCTCAGACTAGGGGAGACAGAGGCAGCTCAGACTAGGGAGAGAGAGGCAGCTCAGACTAGGGGAGACAGAGCAGCTCAGACTAGGGGAGACAGAGGCAGCTCAGACTAGGGGAGAGAGAGGCAGTTCAGACTAGGGAGAGAGAGGCAGCTCAGACTAGGGGAGACAGAGGCACAGTCAGACTAGGGGAGAGAGAGGGCAGCTCAGACTAGGGAGACAGAGGCAGCTCAGACTAGGGGGAGAGGCAGCTCAGACTAGGGGAGCACAGAGGCAGCTCAGACTAGGGAGACAGAGGCAGCTCAGACTAGGGAGAGAGGGGAGACAGAGGCAGCTCAGACTAGGGGAGACAGAGGCAGCTCAGACTAGGGGAGAGAGAGGCAGCTCAGACTAGGGGAGACAGAGGCAGCTCAGACTAGGGGAGAGAGGCAGACTAGACTAGGTAGAGAGAGGCAGCTCAGACTAGGGGAGACAGAGGCAGCTCAGACTAGGGGAGACAGAGGCAGCTCAGACTAGGGGAGACAGAGGCAGTTCAGACTAGGGGAGACAGAGGCAGCTCAGACTAGGGGAGACAGAGGCAGCTCAGACTAGGGAGACAGAGGCAGCCTAGGGGAGACAGAGGCAGCTCAGACTAGGGGAGACAGAGGCAGTTCAGACTAGGGGAGACAGAGGCAGCTCAGACTAGGGAGCAGAGGCAGCTCAGACTAGGGGAGACAGCAGCTCAGACTAGGGGAGAGAGAGGCAGCTCAGACTAGGGGAGAGAGAGGCAGCTCAGACTAGGGAGACAGAGGCAGCTCAGACTAGGGGAGACAGAGGCAGTTCAGACTAGGGGAGACAGAGGCAGCTCAGACTAGGGGAGACAGAGGCAGCTCAGACTAGGGGAGACAGAGGCAGCTCAGACTAGGGGAGAGAGAGGCAGCTCAGGACTAGGGGAGAGAGAGGCAGCTCAGACTAGGGGAGACAGAGGCAGCTCAGGACTAGGGGAGACAGAGGCAGCCCAGACTAGGGGAGAGAGAGGCAGCTCAGACTAGGGGAGAGAGAGGCAGCTCAGACTAGGGGAGAGAGAGGCAGCTCAGACTAGGGGAGACAGAGGCAGCTCAGACTAGGGGAGAGAGAGGCAGCTCAGACTAGGGGAGACAGAGGCAGCTCAGACTAGGGGAGAGAGAGGCAGCTCAGACTAGGGTAGAGAGAGGCAGCTCAGACTAGGGGAGAGAGAGGCAGCTCAGACTAGGGGAGACAGAGGCAGCTCAGACTAGGGGAGACAGAGGCAGCTCAGACTAGGGAGAGAGAGGCAGCTCAGACTAGGGGAGACAGGAGGCAGCTCAGACTAGGGGGGAGAGAGGCAGCTCAGACTAGGGGAGACAGAGGCAGCTCAGACTAGGGGAGAGAGGCAGCTCAGACTAGGGGAGACAGAGGCAGCTCAGACTAGGGAGACAGAGGACTAGACTAGGGGAGAGAGAGGCAGCTCAGACTAGGGGAGACAGAGGCAGCTCAGACTAGGGGAGACAGAGGCAGCTCAGACTAGGGGAGAGAGGAGGCAGCTCAGACTAGGGGGAGACAGAGGCAGCTCAGACTAGGGGAGACAGAGGCAGCTCAGACTAGGGGGAGAGAGAGTGGGGAGAGGAGACAGAGGCAGCCCAGACTAGGGGAGAGAGAGGCAGCTTAGACTAGGGGAGACAGAGGCAGCTCAGACTAGGGGAGACAGAGGCAGCTCAGACTAGAGGCAGCTCAGACAGAGGCAGCTCAGACTAGGGGGAGACAGAGGCAGCTCAGACTAGGGGAGACAGAGGCAGCTCAGACTAGGGGAGACAGAGGCAGCCCAGACTAGGGAGACAGAGGGCTCAGTAGGAGAGGCAGCTCAGACTAGGGAGACAGAGGCAGTCAGACTAGGGGAGACAGAGGCAGCTCAGACTAGGGGAGAGAGAGGCAGCTCAGACTAGGGGGAGACAGAGGCAGCTCAGACTAGGGAGACAGAGGCAGCTCAGACTAGGGGAGAGAGAGGCAGCCTCCAGACTAGGGGAGACAGAGGCAGCTCAGACTAGGGGAGACAGAGGCAGCTCAGACTAGGGGAGACAGAGGCAGCTCAGACTAGGGGAGAGAGAGGCAGCTCAGACTAGGGGAGACAGAGGCAGCTCAGACTAGGGGAGAGAGAGGCTCAGACTAGGGGAGAGAGAGGCAGCTCAGACTAGGGAGAGAGAGGCAGCTCAGACTAGGGGAGACAGAGGCAGCTCAGACTAGGGGAGACAGAGGCAGCTCAGACTAGGGGAGACAGAGGCAGCTCAGACTAGGGGAGACAGAGGCAGCTCAGACTAGGGGAGACAGAGGCAGCTCAGGACTAGGGGAGAGAGAGGCAGCAGCTAGGAGAGAGAGGCAGACTAGGGGAGACAGAGGCAGCTCAGACTAGGGGAGAGAGAGGCAGCTCAGACTAGGGGAGACAGAGGCAGCTCAGACTAGGAGAGAGAGGACTCAGGGGTAGAGAGAGGCAGCTCAGACTAGGGGAGACAGAGGCAGCTCAGGACTAGGGGAGACAGAGGCAGCTCAGACTAGGGGAGACAGAGGCAGCTCAGACTAGGGGAGAGAGGCAGCTCAGACTAGGGGAGAGAGAGGCAGCTCAGACTAGGGAGGGAGCCCAGACTAGGGGAGACAGAGGCAGCTCAGACTAGGGGAGAGAGAGGCAGCTCAGACTAGGGGAGACAGAGGCAGCTCAGACTAGGGGAGACAGAGAGCTCAGACTAGGGGAGAGAGGCAGCTCAGACTAGGGGAGAGAGAGGCAGCTCAGACTAGGGGAGAGAGAGGCAGCTCAGAGACAGAGGCAGCTCAGACTAGGGAGAGGCAGCTCAGACTAGGGGGAGACAGAGGCAGCTCAGACTAGGGGAGACAGAGGCAGCCTCAGACTAGGGGAGACAGAGGCAGCTCAGACTAGGGGAGAGACAGAGGCAGCTCAGACTAGGGAGACAGAGGCAGCTCAGACTAGGTAGACAGAGGCAGCTCAGACTAGGGAGACAGAGGCAGCTCAGACTAGGGCTCAGACTAGACAGAGGCAGCTCAGACTAGGGAGACAGAGGCAGCTCAGACCAGGGGAGACAGAGGCAGCTCAGACTAGAAAGACAGAGGCAGGGGAGACAGAGGCAGCTCAGACTAGGGAGAGAGAGGCAGCTCAGAGGGAGAGAGAGGCAGCTCAGACTAGGGGGAGAGCCTAGACTAGGCAGACAGAGTAGCTCAGACTAGGGGAGACAGAGGCAGCTCAGACTAGGGGAGAGACAGAGGCAGCTCAGACTAGGGAGAGAGAGGCAGCTCAGACTAGGGGAGACAGAGGAGCTCAGACTAGGGGAGAGAGAGCAGCTCAGACTAGGGGAGACAGAGGCAGCTCAGACTAGGGGAGACAGAGGCAGCTCAGACTAGGGGAGAGAGAGGCAGCTCAGACTAGGGGAGACAGAGGCAGCTCAGACTAGGGGAGACAGAGGCAGCTCAGACTAGGGGAGACAGAGGCAGCTCAGACTAGGGGAGACAGAGGCAGCTCAGACTAGGGGAGACAGAGGCAGCTCAGACTAGGGGAGAGAGAGGCAGTCTAGACTAGGGAGACAGAGGCAGCTCAGACTAGGGGAGACAGAGGCAGCTCAGACTAGGGGAGAGAGAGGCAGCTCAGACTAGGGGGAGAGAGAGGCAGCTCAGACTAGGGGAGACAGAGGCAGCTCAGGACTAGGGGAGACAGAGGCAGCTCAGACTAGGGGAGACAGAGGCAGCTCAGACTAGGGGAGACAGAGGCAGCTCAGACTAGGGGAGACAGAGGCAGCTCAGACTAGGGGAGACAGAGGCAGCTCAGACTAGGGGAGAGAGAGGCAGCTCAGACTAGGGTAGACAGAGGCAGCTCAGACTAGGGGAGACAGAGGCAGCTCAGACTAGGGGAGAGAGAGGCAGCTCAGACTAGGGAG
>NW_027015517.1:0-11401 GCF_036934945.1 Oncorhynchus masou masou
GGACACCTGTCAGGACCCGGTTTCCGAACCTGGGTCTCCGGAGTGAGAAACAGTCACTTAACCAACTGAGCCACGAATAGACAGCAGAACCCAGAAGATGAGGCAGACACAGCAGTACTTAAGAGCGGTGTATTTAATAAAGAAAAAATCCTAAAATACAAAAAATGGCAAATCCAAAAGGTGGTAGGTAAAACACAAAAAGACCTCAAAAGAAACTCACCAAAAATAAACAAAAACAAAAAACAGAATACCACAAGAACGTCACCCGGAATCGACAAGAGCACACAGAACACTAGGGCAGGGTGCTAACATACAAACACAGAGCACAGAACTGAGGGAAACAAAGGGTTTAAATACAATCAGGGGAAACGAGACACAGGTGCAAATAATAATGGGGATCAAGGGAAAAACATAGGGACAAAAAGCACAATGGGGCATCTACTGACCAAAACCCGGAACAACCCTGGCCAAATCCTGACAACACCTGGGTGACCTCATGATAAATGTCATGTAAGCACACTCATTTTTGGAAGTTTTCATTCTGAAACTTTGCACAAGTACTGTTGCCCTCTTATATGAAATTATCCCCATCATCCTATCTGAATGTTTGTTTTTTCATGTTCATTTTAAAGATGATGATACGACAATAGAAAAGAAAAAACATATGTTTTTTTCATTGTATCATCTAAACCAGATCTATTGTGTTATATTCTCCAACATTCCATTCACATTTCCACAAACTTCAGAGTGTTTTCTTTCAAATGGTAACAGGAATATGCATATCTTTGCTTCTGGGCCAGAGCTACAGGCAGTTAGATTTGGGTATGTCTTCAGGCGGAAATTGAAAAAAGTAGGGGGTAGCTCTAAGGGTCACAGTTATGAAAACATGGAACATGAAAGAGACTTTTCTACTGACTCCGAAAAACACCAAAAGAAAGATGCCCAGGGTCCCTGCTCATCTGTGTGAACATGCCTTAGGCATGCTGCAAGGAGGCATGAGGACTGCAAATGTGGCCAGGGAAATAAATTGCAATGTCCGTACTGTGAGACGCCTACAACAGTGCATCAGGGAGACAGGATGGACAGCTGATCATCCTCGCAGTGGCAGAACACGTAACAACACCTGCACAGGATCGACACATCCAAACATCACACCTGCTGTACAGGTACAGGATGGCAACAACAATTGCCTGAGTTACATCAGGAATGCACAATCTCTCCATCAGTGCTCAGACTGTCCGCAATAGGCTGAGAGAGGCTGGATTGAGTGCTTGTAGGCCTGTTGTAAGGCAGGTCCTCACCAGACATCACCGGCAACAACGTTGCCTATTGGGCACAAACCCACCGTCGCTGGACCAGGCAGGACTGGCAAAAAGTGCTCTTCACTGACTTGTCTCTCCAGGGGTGATGTTCAGAAATGCGTTTAACATCGAAGGAATGAGCGTATCATCGAAGCCTGTACACTGGAGCAGGTTTGATTTGGAGGTGGGCGGTGTGTCACAGCATCATCGTACTGAGCTTTGTTGTCATTGCAGGCAACATCGGCTCCTTCGGGATGTGAGAGGGTGTCCGCCCTCGTCTCATGCCTTTCGGGGAAAGCCCTGGAGTTGGCAGAAGGAGATGCGAGTTCACCCGTCACTTCCGGGCAGGCTTCGACCACCCGCACAAGGATAAAGCGGCAGGTGAACATCTCTTCCACCTGAGGGCCCTGATCGACAACTATCGCTGAAGCTTGCGCGAGGATTTCCGTCGGGAGATTGCCTACAGGGACACCACCCTCACCTTTGACCAGCTAGTGGACCTGTCCATCTGGCTGAATAACCTGCTGGTCACCCGCGGATGTTCAGACGCAGCTCCGTCAGTTCCATCGCCCAGCATCACCGCTCCGGTGCCTATGGAGCTAGGGGGTGCTGCGCTTAGGGAGGCCGGAGGGGGGCCTTCACGTGCATCTTCTGTGGCCTCAGAGGTCACACTGTCGGTCAGTGTCAGGTTGGTTCCTCTCTGTCATCCCAGGTGAGCTGTCACCATTCTCACCCAGAGCCCTCTGTTGCCCATCTGTTTTTGCAAGCCAACTTTCTTGAGTTTTCTCCGCATTCCAAGCATAAGGCGCTCGTCGATTCAGGCGCGCCTAGGAATTTTATTGACAGAGCATTCGCCCATAGTTTAGGGACCCCCATTGTTCCAGTGGTTAGGCCCTTTCCAGTTCACGTGTTGGACAGTCGGCCATTAGGGTCCGGCTTTATCAGGGAGGCCACCACTCCTTTGGTCATGGTGATGCAGGGTGGTCACAGGGAGAGAATCAGTCTCTTCCTCATTGACTCTCCTGCGTTTCCCGTGCTGCTAGGCCTTCTCTGGTTAGCCTGTCATGACCCCACTGTTTCATGGCAATGGAGGGCTCTCACGGGGTGGTCGTGAGAGTGCTTGGGGAGGTGTTTGGGGGTTTCCATTGGTGCTACTACGGTGGAAAGTCCAGACCAGGTCTACACTGTTCGCATTCCCCCCAAATACAGGATCGCCCTCCGGGTCGTCCCCAAGGCCGGCTGCTGGAGCCGCGCGTCAAGGGGTGTGGTACTGTCACGACTTCCACTGAAGTCGGCCCCTCTCCTTGTTCGGGCGGCGTTCGGTGGTTGACGTCACCGATCTTCTAGCCATCGCCGCTCCACCTTTCATTTTCCATTTGTTTTGTCTTGTTTTCCCACGAACCTGGTTCACATTCCCTCATCAGACTAAATGTATATTACCCTCTGTTTCCCCCATGTCTGTGTGTGGAATTGTTATTTTTGTAGGGTGTTACGGTACAGGCTGGCTTGCGCTAGGTTTGTTTCAAACCTAGGTTTGTTTGTTCTGTTTTATCCGGTTCATGTGACCATGGTTGTGCTCTGTGCCTTTGGGCCAGGGTATATATTAAAGTTCTGCTGTTATCACCCATCTCTGCTCTCCTGCGCCTGACTTTCCAGCGATCAGTCACTCACTCCGTTACAGTTGGATGGGTTCTGGTGGTGTACAGCAATATTTAAGTCATGCCAAGACATGTACTTTTTTCTCCTTAAACCAACCAATTGTTGTTTTAGCAGCATGCTAGTGTCATTGTCCTGCTGGAAGGTGAACATCGATCCAAGTCTCAAATCCCTGGAAGACTGAAACAGGTTTCCCTCAAGAATTTCCATGTATTTAGATCAATTAATCATTCCTTCAATTCTGACCTGTTTCCCAATTCCTGCTGATGAAAAACATTCCCTCAGCATGATGCTGCCACCACCATACTTCACCGTGGGGATGGTGATCTCGAAGTGATCAGAGGTGTTGGGTTTGCGCCAGACATAGTGTTTTCCCTGATGGCCAAAAAGCTAAATTTTAGTCTCATCTGACCAGAGTACCTTCTAACCATGTCTTTTTTCAGGCCACTCTTCCATAAAGCCCAGCTCTGTGGAGTGTTTGGCTTAAGGTTGTCCTATGGACAGATTCTCCCATCTCCGCCAAGTGGAGCTTTGCAGCTCCTTTCAGGGTTATCTTTGGTCTCTTTGTTGCCTCTCTGATTAATGCCCTCCTTGCCTGGTCCGTGAGTTTTGGTGGGCGGTCCTCTCTTGGCAGGTTTGTTGTGGTGCCATCTTCGATGCATTTTTTAATAATGGATTGAATGGTGCGCCATGGGAGGTTATTTTCTTTATAACCCAACCCTGATCTATACTTCTCCACATCTTTGTCCCTGACCTGTTCAGATAGCCACTTTGTCTTCATGGTGCCGCTTCCTTGGTGGTGCCCCTTACTTAGTGGTGTTGCAGATTTTGCGGCCATTCAGAACAGGTGTATATATACTGAGATTATTAGCCACTTGGATTGTACACAGGTGAACTTTATTTAACTGATTATGTGACTTCTGGAGGTAGTTGGTTAAATCAGATCTTATTTAGGGGCTTCGTAGCAAAGGGGGTGAATACATACAGTATGCATGCCCCACTTTCCATTTATTTTTATTTTATTTGAACTTTTTATGGCTGCAGTGGCAGTATTGAGTAGGTTGGATGAAAAGGTGCCCATTGTAAACAGCCTGCTCCTCAGTCTCAGTTGTTAACCTCTCTGAAACTCCCCATCCCGGATCCGGGATTGTGACTAAGCCTCAGGCTCATTAGCATAGCATAACGTTAACGATTTCTGAAAATCGCAAATAAAATTAAAATAATGCGTTTGCTCTCAAGCTTAGCCTTTTCTTAACAACACTGTCATCTTCTAGATTTTCAAAATGTGCTTTTTTGAACCAGCAGAAACTGACCAATCTGTGTAAGAGCATGCAAAGCTAGCATAGCATTTTGTGTAGCATGTAGCACGCAACATTTTCACAAAAGCCAGATAATCCAAATAAATAAAATCACGTGCACCATGAAGAGTTCTGATGTTTTCAATGAGGAGACTCCCAGCCACATACCAAATGCGCAGTGTTTCCTGAAAGCGTCTGTGTGTAGGAGAAATCGTTCCGTTTTCTACATTGCGCCTGGCTACCGAAACGAACCGAAAATGCAGTCACCTACAACGTGAAACCTTTTCCGGATTAACTACATAATATCGACCGAAACATGGCAAACGTTGTTTGGAATCAATCCTCAAGGTGTTTTTTCACATATCTCTTCATTGACATGCAGTTCGTGGAAGCTTGCTTCTCTCTCTGTGCCCCATGGAAAAATACTGGCAGGTGACTTTGCGCACCAATTTCGGCGCAGGACACCGGCGGACACGTGGTAAATGTGGTCTCTTATGGTCAATCTTCCAACGATCTGCCTACAAATACGTCACAATGCTGCAGACACCTTGGGGAAACGACAGAAAGGGCAGACTCATTCCTCTTGCGTTCACAGCCATATAAGGAGATCATGAAAGACAGAGCCTCAAAATCCTTGTCATTTCCTGGATGCCAAGTCATCTTGGTTTTGCCTGAAGCTCACGTTAAAGGGCACGCACAGAGAAGATATTTGTATTTCTGGACACGTCAGAGTGTTTTCTTTCGAACAGTAGCAATTATATGCATAGTCGAGCATCTTTTTGCGACAAAATATCTTGTTTAAAACGGGAACGTTTTTCTCCCAAAAATGAAATAGCGCCACCATAAGTGTAAGAGGTTAATATATGCATATTATTATTAGTATTGGATAGAAAACACTGTAAAGTTTCCAAAATATTGTCTGTGAGTATAACAGAACTGATATTGCAAGCGAAACCCTGTGGAAAAACAAAGCAGGAAGCGGCTTCTATTTTGAAAACTCCATGTTCCATCGCCTCCCTTTGCTCCATTTAAAGGGATATGAACCAGATTCCTTTCCCTAACGCTTCCTCAATGCGTCAACAGTCTTCAGACATAGTTTCAGGCATTTTATTTTGAAAATGAGCCAGAACGATAACATCGCGTCAAGTGGTCACATGAGTTTTGCTTGAGCAACAGAGTTTGGATAGGTAATGCTTTACCCTCTCCTACTGTGAAAAGTATTTGCGGTTGATATATTATTTTAACCTCTTGAAACTAGGTGGCACTATTTTTATTTTTGGAAAAATAACGTACCCAAAGTAAACTGCCTATTTCTCAGGACCAGATGCTAGAATATGCATATAATTGACAGCTTAGGGTAGAAACACTCTATAGTTTTCAAAACTGTCAAAATATTGTCTGTGAGTATAACAGAACTGATATTGCAGGCGAATGCCTAACAAAAATCCAATCAGGAAGTGACTCATGTTGTGTTCCTATGCACCCCTATTGGCCACTGAAAGGGATATCAACCAGATTCCTTTTTCTGCGTATTCCCTAAGGTGTCTACAGCCTTTTGACGTAGTTTCACGCCTTTATGTTGAAGAATGAGCTTAAAGGACTGCATTGCGTAAGTGGCAGGCTGAGGGCTCTCAGAGTGATTCTTGCGTAAAAGACAGAGGTAGTCATTTTTCCTCTCGCTCCTACTGAAAAGCCAATTGTCCCGGTTGATATATTATCGAATAGATATTTGAAAAACACTTGAGAATTGATTATAAAAAACGTTTGTCATGTTCCTGTCAAAATTATGGAAATAATTTGGAATTGTTTTCGGCGTTGTCGTGATCTCTATTTCCGGTGGATTTGTCAACATAACGTGACCAACAAACGGAGGTATTTTGGGTATAAAAATAATCTTTATGGAACAAAAGGAACATTTGCTGTCTAACTGGGAGTCTCGTCAATGAAAACATCAGAAGATCATCAAAGGTAAACGGTTAATTTAATTGCTTTTCTGATTTTCGTGACCAAGCTTCCTGCTGCTAGCTGGACATAATGCTATGCTAGGCTCTCGATAAACTTACACAAACGCTTGTCTTGCTTTGGCTGTAAAGCATCATTTTAAAATCTGAGATGACAGGGTGATTAACAAAAGGCTAAGCTGTGTTTCACTATATTTCACTTATGATTTCATGAATATGAATATTTTCTAGTAATATTTTTTCACCGTTGCGCTATGCTAATTAGTGTAGTTGATAACAATTCTCCCTTCATAGGGATAGGCGTCCCATCAACGGGACAGTTGTATATCATGCAGGCCCTTGTGTCACGATCGTAGATTTTAGAGAAACAACAAATGTCTGTACGTATAAGTGTCATATCGGCTGAAAGCTAAATTCTTGTTAATATAACTGCACTGTCCAATTTACAGTGGCTATTACTGTGAAGAAATGCCATTCTATTGTTTGAGAAGAGCTCCTAACAACAAAACGCTTTTTCACTGCGATAAGTTTGATAAATTCACCTCTGAAGGTGAAATGTGTGCTTACTTTCAGCAATCTTGCTGTTATTTTTCATCCTAAGGGTCCCAGAGATAACATTAAGTGTCGTTTTGTCCTTTTTCATATCATAAAAGTGTCCATATAGCATGCACGATCGATTTTCTATTTCCACCCGTTCAATTTGCAAAATAAGGAATTCAACCAGTCAAATCATGTTCATAATCTTTTTGTTATTTATTTTTTTTACCTTTATTTAACTATGCAAGGCAGTTAAGAACAAATTCTTGTTTTCAATGACAGCCTAGGAACAGTGGGTTAACTGCCTGTTCAGGGGCAGAACGACAGTTTGTATCTTGTCAGCTCAGAGATTTGAACTTGCAACCTTCCGGTTACTAGTCCAACGCTCTAACCACTAGGCTACCCTGCCACCCCATTTATTCCTCAGAGATCATAGAATGTTACCAGACAACACTATATCATTAGGGGTGTAGTATATCCCATAGGACACCGAATTTGGACAGAGAGCGACACCTTCTTGACACACCGATGACGTGGGCAGTCTTCACTTGATCGACTGTAACTTTGTCCAATAAGCACCAATCAAACAAAGCTACCTAGATAGCCAATGAGCTGGGCTTTACGGGAGTATCGGGAAACCTCATACCTGTCACAAAATGTAGCTGCTAACCTCGTGCGACAGCAAGCCTTTTCCTTTTGGACAAAAATTATGTATGAGTAGAGTATGGAGAGTTATGAAGTCATGAAAACTGGTTGTTTTGCAAATGTTGAACTTATAATATGGCTACTAATACTGGAAATGCTAAATAAAAGACCAAGTATAGAGATTTGACGATATTCTTGCAGAAAAAAATGTATGTGAATGTAAATGACTCCTTCACGACTTGCCCAAATGTACCTGTGTGACTTCCCACTAAATGCATGCAGTTTGCTCAAACTTCAAGTTATCCATCTGAAACTTTGCACATACACTACTGCCATATTGTGGACACCATCAGAATTACAACCAGAGTGTTGGTTAGATTTTGGACCTTTCTGTTGCATTTCAAAGATGGTTATAGAAAAAAAAATTGGTTGGTTTATTTCTTTGTATTTTCTTCTACCATATCTATTGTATTTGCCTATATTCAATTCACATTTACACAAAGTGTTTCCTTTCAAATGGTACCAAGAATATGCATATCCTTGCTTCAGGGAACGATTTGGGTATGTCATTTTAGGCAGAAATTGAAAAAAGGGAGTTATCCCTTGGAAGTTTTAAATGGAAGAAGTCTGGGACTACCATGACTCTTTCGAGCTGCCATCTATGCAGTATTACACCAATCAGACCTTTTGTGTAGGGTGGCCAGACAAAAGCCACTCCCAGTAAAAGGCACATGACAGCCCACTTGGAGTTGACAAAAGGCACCTAAAGACTCTTGGACCATGAGGAACAAGATTCTCTGGTCTGATGAAACCAAAATTGAACTCTTTGGTCTGAATGCCTGTCACGTTCGTCATATGAAGGAGACCAATGTGCAGCGTGGTATGCATGCATTCTCTATTTATTAAATCAACACCGAACAAAAACAATAAAGAACAAACGAAACGTGAAGCTATCCAAACTAGTGCTGACAGGCAACTAAACATAGACAAGATCCCACACCAGAAAGTGGGAAACAGGGCTGCCTAAATATGATCCCCAATCAGAGACAACGATAAACAGCTGTCTCTGATTGAGAACCATATCAGGCCAAAATGGAAATACAAAAACCCCTAGACCTACAACAACCCTAGACATACAAAACCCTAGACACACCCTGACCTAACCAAAATATATAGAAAACAGAAATATCTAAGGTCAGGGCGTGACAATGCCAAGTGTCACGTCTGGAGGAAAACTTCCACCATCCCTACGATGAAGCATGGTGGTGGCAGCATCATGCTGTGCGGATATTTTTCAGCTACAGCAACTGGGAGACTAGTCAGGATTGAGGCAAAGATGAATGGAGGAAAGTACAGAGAGATCCTTGATGATAACCTGCTCCAGAGTGTTCAGGACCTCAAATCAAATCAAATTTTATTGGTCACATACACATGGTTAGCAGATTATATAGCCCTTGTAGCAAAATGCTTTTGCTTCAAGATCCGACAGTGCAGCTGTATCTAACAGGTAATATCTAACAATTCCACAACAAAACCTAATATCTAACAAATTTCACAACAAAACCTAATACACACAATCTAGTAAAGGAATGGGATAAGAATATATAAGTATAAAATATATGGATTAGCAGTGACAGAGTGGCAAAGATGCAATTGATAGTAAAGAATAGATAATGAAGGATATGCTATACATTAAATACATATGAGATGAGTAATGTGAGATATGTCATCTTTCTTAAAGTGGCATTATTAAAGTGACTAGTGTTCCATTTATTAAAGTAGTCAATGATATCATCTGTAGGTAGGCAGCCGCCTCTCTTTTCTCACGGCACAAACATAGGGCATGTCACCAATCATCGAACAATAGAAGCAATAGCAGAAAATGGAGTGCCATTTTTAGGTAAACAGTACGCTTTTTGAAAAAAAGGTGATATCTAGAACCTTCATGATCTTCGGGAACCTTCGTGATCTTTTAAGATGCCTTTTGGGTACCAAAGATGACAATAAAGTGTATCATAATTGATTATATAATGCCATGTAAGAAAATGTAAAGCCCCTCAAGCATAAAAAAACTGATGAATTCTACCTTCAACCTCATTGCAACTCCCCTCCAAGTCTCCGACCACTACCTTGTATCCTTTTCCCTCTCGCTCTCATCCAACACTTCCCACACTGCCCCTACTCGGATGGTATCGCGCCGTCCCAACCTTCGCTCTCTCTCCCCCGCTACTCTCTCCTCTTCCATCCTATCATCTCTTCCCTCTGCTCATACCTTCTCCAACCTTTCTCCTGAGTCTGCCTCCTCAACCCTCCTCTCTTCCCTTTCTGCATCCTTTGACTCTCTATGTCCCCTATCCTCCAGGCCGGCTCGGTCCTCCCCTCCCGCTCCGTGGCTCGATGACTCATTGCGAGCTCACAGAACAGAGCTCCGGGCAGCCGAGCGGAAATGGAGGAAAATCCCTTCCCTGCGGACCTGGCATCCTTTCACTCCCTGTTCTGCTCACACTGCCCTACCCTGTGCTCTGACCTCTTCTCCCCTCTCTCTCCAGATGAAATCTCGCTTTTTGTGACGGCCGCCGCCCAACAACCTGCCCGCTTGACCCTATCCCCTCCTCTCTTCTCCAGACCATTTCCGGGGACCTTCTCCCTTACCTCACCTCGCTCATCAACTCATCCCTGACCGCTGGCTACGTCCCTTCCGTCTTCAAGAGAGCGAGAGTTGCACCCCTTCTGAAAAACCTACACTCGATCCTCCGATGTCAACAACTACAGACCAGTATCCCTTCTTTCTTTCTCTCCAAAACTCTTTGAACGTGCCGTCCTTGGCCAGCTCTCCCACTATCTCTCTCAGAATGACCTTCTTGATCCAAATCAGTCAGGTTTCAAGACTAGTCATTCAACTGAGACTGCTCTTCTCTGTATCACGGAGGCGCTCCGCACTGCTAAAGCTAACTCTCTCCTCTGCTCTCATCCTTCTAGACCTATCGGCTGCCTTCGATACTGTGAACCATCAGATCCTCCTCTCCACCCTCTCCGAGTTGGGCATCTCCGGCGCAGCCCACGCTTGATTGCGTCCTACCTGACAGGTCGCTCCTACCAGGTGGCGGGCGAGAATCTGTCTCCCCGCCACGCGCTCTCACCACTGGTGTCCCCCAGGGCTCTGTTCTAGGCCCTCCCTATTCTCGCTATACACCAAGTCACTTGGCTCTGTCATAACCTCACATGGTCTCTCCTATCATTGCTATGCAGACGACACACAATTAATCTTCTCCTTTCCCCCTTCTGATGACCAGGTGGCGACCCGCATCTCTGCATGTCTGGCAGACATATCCGTGTGGATGACGGATCACCACCTCAAGCTGAACCCTCGGCAAGACGGAGCTGCTCTTCCTCCCGGGAAGGACTGCCTGCTCCATGATCTCGCCATCACGGTTGACAACCCATTGTGTCGTCTCCTCCCAGAGCGCTAAGAACCTGGCGGATCTGGACAACACCCTGTCGCTCAACCAACATCATGGCGGTGTGCCCGTTCCTGTAGGTTCATGCTCTACAACATCCCATGAGTACGACCCTGCCTCCAGGAAAGCGGCGCAGGTCCTAATCCAGGCACTTGTCATCTCCCGTCTGGATTACTGCAACTCGCTGTTGGCTGGGCTCCTGCCTGTGCCATTAAACCCTTCACAACTCATCCAGAACGCCGCAGCCCGTCTGGTGTTCAACCTTCCCAAGTTCTCTCACGTCACCCCGCTCCTCCGCTCTCCCACTGGCTTCCAGTTGAAGCTCGGGTCCGCTACAAGACCATGGTGCTTGCCTACGGAGCTGTGAGGGAACGGCACCGCAGTACCTCCAGGCTCTGATCAGGCCCTACACCCAAACAAGGGCACTGCGTTCATCCACCTCTGGCCTGCTCGCCTCCCTACCACTGAGGAAGTACAGTTCCGCTCAGCCCAGTCAAAACTGTTCGCTGCTCTGGCCCCCAATGGTGGAACAAACTCCTCACGAC
>NW_027015518.1:0-11400 GCF_036934945.1 Oncorhynchus masou masou
AGGTGTACCTGTGGATGTATTTCAAGGCCTACTGTAACGGCGTTCTTCGTTTGTCGAAAGAGAGTCGGACCGAAATGCAGCGTGTTGGTTACTCATGTTTTTAATAGAACAAATGACGATACATGAAATAACAAAAACAACAAACGGAACGTGAAAAACCTATACAGCCTGTCTGGTGGACACTAACACAGAGACAGGAACAATCACCCACGAAATACAAAGTGAAACCCAGGCTACCTAAATACGGTTTCCTAATCAGAGACAACGAGAATCACCTGACTCTGATTGAGAACCGCCTCAGACAGCCAAGCCTAAACACCCCCTACTCAGCCGCAATCCCAAATACTACAAACCCCAATACGAAAATACAATATATAAACCCATGTCACACCCTGGCCTGACCAAATATATAACGAAAACACAAAATACAATGACCAAGGCGTGACAAGAACCCCCTCCCTACGGTGCGGACTCCCGGACGCACCTCAAAACCTCTCAGGTTGGGCCCGGGTAGAGGGGAAACGATCTGTCCATGGTGTGATTTCGGCTCGGGACGTGGACCCACTCCATAAATGTCATAGTTCCTCCCCTTCGCGTCCTGGGATGATCCCACCCTCGCCGCCGACCATGGCCGAATAGTCCTCACCCAAGGCCCCACTGGACTGAGGAGCAGATCGGGACTGAAGGACAGCTCGGGACTGAGGCAGATCGGGAGTGAGAAAGCTACGAGGAGTGAGAGAAAGCTCGGGAGTAGGAAGAAAGCGCTCGGGAGTGAGAGAAAGCTCGGAAGTGAGAGGAAGCTCGGAAGTGAGGAGGAGCTCGGGGAGTGGGGAGGAGCTCGGGAGTGAGAGGGAAGCTCGGGGGAGTGAGAGGAAGCTCAGGCAGGTTGATGGATCTACCAGATCCTGGCTTGCTGGTGGTTCCGGCAGATCCTGGTTGACTGGCGGATCCTGTCTGACTATCAGATCTGGCAGATCCTGGCTGACTGGCGGATCCTGGCTGACTGGTGGATCCTGGCTGACTGGCGGATTCCTGGCTGACTGGCGGATTCCTGGCTGACTGGCAGATCCTGGCCGACTGGCAGATCCTGGCCGACTGGCGGATCCTGGCTGACTAGCAGATCTGGCAGATCCTGGCTGATGGCGGATCCTGGCTGACTGGCAGACCTGGCGAGATCCTGGCTGACTGGCAGATCTGGAAGAGTCTGGCTGACTGGCAGATCTGGAAGAGTCTGGCTGACTGGCAGATCTGGAAGAGTCTGGCTGACTGGCAGATCTGGAAGAGTCTGGCTGACTGGCAGATCTGGAAGAGTCTGGCTGACTGGCAGATCTGGAAGAGTCTGGTTGACTGGCAGATCTGGAAGAGTCTGGCTGAATAGCAGATCTGGAAGAGTCTGGCTGACTGGCAGATCTGGAAGAGTCTGGCTGAATGGCAGATCTGGAAGAGTCTGGCTGACTGGCAGATCTGGAAGAGTCTGGCTGACTGGCAGATCTGGAAGAGTCTGGCTGACTGGCAGATCTGGAAGAGTCTGGCTGACTGGCAGATCTGGAAGAGTCTGGCTGACTGGCAGATCTGGAAGAGTCTGGCTGACTGGCAGATCTGGAAGAGTCTGGCTGACTGGCAGATCTGGAAGAGTCTGGCTGACTGGCAGATCTGGAAGAGTCTGGCTGACTGGCAGATCTGGAAGAGTCTGGCTGACTGGCAGATCTGGAAGAGTCTGATTGACTGGCAGATCTGGAAGAGTCTGGCTGACTGGCAGATCTGGAAGAGTCTGATTGACTGGCAGATCTGGAAGAGTCTGGCAGACTGACGGCTCTGGCTGCTTCATGCTGACTGACGGCTCTGGCTGCTCCATGCTGACTGGCGGCTCTGGCTGCTCCATGCTGACTGGCGGCTCTGGCTGCTCCATGCTGACTGGCGGCTCTGGCTGCTCCATGCAGATTGACGGCTCTGGCGGCTTCTTGCAGACTGACAGCTCTGACTGTTCCATGCAGACTAACAGCTTTGGCAGCTCCTTGCCGACTGGCAGCTCCTTGCAGACTGGCAGCTCCTTGCAGACTGGCAACTCCATGCAGACTGGCAACTCCATGCAGAGACTGGCAACTCCATGCAGACTGGCAACTCTGGCTGCTCCAAGCAGACTGGCGGCTCTGGCTGCTCCATGCAGACTGGCGGCTCTGGCTGCTCCATGCTGACTGGCGGCTCTGGCTGCTCCATGCAGACTGGCGGCTCTGGCTGCTCCATGCTGACTGGCGGCTCTGGCTGCTCCATGCTGACTGGCGGCTCTGGCTGCTCCATGCAGATTGACGGCTCTGGCGGCTTCTTGCAGACTGACAGCTCTGACTGTTCCATGCAGACTAACAGCTTTGGCAGCTCCTTGCCGACTGGCAGCTCCTTGCCGACTGGCAGCTCCTTGCAGACTGGCAGCTCCATGCAGACTGGCAACTCCATGCAGACTGGCAACTCCATGCAGACTGGCAACTCTGGCTGCTCCAAGCAGACTGACAGCTCTGGCTGCCCCATGCAGACTGGCAGCTCTAGCTGCTCCATGCAGACTGGCAACTCTGGCTGCTCCATGCAGACTGGCAGCTCTAGCTGCTCCATGCAGACTGACAGCTCAGGCTGCTCCATGCAGACTGACAGCTCAGGCTGCTCCATGCAGACTGACAGCTCAGGCTGCTTCGAACAGGCAGGAGGCTCTAGAAACGCTGAAGTGGCGGGAGACTCCGACAGCGCAGGAGAGGGAGAAAGCGCTGGCTGCGCTGAACAGGCGAGGCGCACTGAAGGCCTGGTGCGTGGTACTGGAACTGGTGGTACTGGATCGAGGACACGCACAGGAAGCCTGGTGCGGGGAGCTACCATCGGAGGACTGGTGTGTGAAGGTGGTACAGGATGGACTGGACCGTGAAGGTGTACTGGAGAGCCTGAGAGCAGGACTGGCACACAGGACGTGCAAGGCTAGAGTAGGTACACAGGAGGCCTGGTGCGTGAGGCTGGCACATTTTCTGTGACTAACACTCAGGACTAGTATGGAGCGCTGACCCAGGTGCCATTAAATCCCGACAGGCTCCGTCGGACGAATCTTATACCTAAAGCACCAAACTAGCAACTCCCTCATTACTCTCTCCTCCAATTTCCCCATTAACTCCTTCACAGTCTCTGCTTCGCTCTTTCACCTCCAACACCGGTTCTGGTCTCCTCCTTGGCTCCTCACGATAAACAGGAGAGTTGGCTCAGGTCTGTCTCCTGACTCAGCCACTCTCCTTCTGAGCCCCCCCCCCATTTTGGGGCTGATCTTCGGAGTTTTCTGGGCTGATCTTTTCTTTTCGACTCCATTCTCCTATAGCCCTCTTCGCACTGCTCCAGCGAATCCCAGGGCGGCTCCAGGCACTCTCTGGGTCGACCTGTCTATTTCTTCCCGTCGTATACTCCAATCCTCTGCTGTCCATAACGTCCTCCCTCGCTGCTCCAGCTGCCTGTTAACACGCTGCTCGGTCCGTGTGTGGTGGGTGATTCTGTAACGGCGTTCTTCATTTGTCGAAAGAAATTGGACCGAAATGCAGCGTGTTGGCTACTCATGTTTTTAATAGAACAAATGACGATACATGAAATAACAAAAACAACAAGCGGAGCGTGAAAAACCTATACAGCCTGTCTGGTGAACACTAACACAGAGACAGGAACAATCACCCACGAAATACAAAGTGAAAGCCAGGCTACCAAAATACGGTTCCCAATCAGAGACAACGAGAATCACCTGACTCTGATTGAGAACCTCCTCAGGCAGCCAAACCTAAACAACACCCCTACTCAGCCGCAATCCCAAATACTACAAACCCCAATACAAAAATACAATATATAAACCCATGTCACACCCTGGCCTGACCAAATATATAACGAAAACACAAAATACAATGACCAAGGCGTGACACCTACCTTCAAACTCAGTGCCTCTTTGCTTGACATCATGGGAAAATCAAAACCAATCAGACAAGACCACCCCAAAAATGTTGACCTCCACAAGTCTGGTTCATCCTTGGGAGCAATTTACAAACGCATGAAGGTACCACATTCATCTGTACAAACAATAGTAAGCAAGTATAAAAACCATGGGACCACGCAGCCATCATACCGCTCAGGAAGGAGACGCATTCTGTCTCCTAGAGATGAAGGTACTTTGGTGCAAAAAGTGCAAATAAATCCCAGAACAACAGCAAAGGGGGAGTCTTGCAAGCCGAAGAACAACATCCCAACCGTGATCCTGACCGTGTTGTGGGGGTGCTTTGCTGCAGGAGGGACTGGTGCACTTCACAAAATAGATGGCATCATGAGGGTTGAAAATTATGTGGATATATTGAAGCAACAACTCAAGACATCAGTCAGGAAGTTAAAGCTTGGTCGCAAATGGGTCTTCCAAATGGACAATGACCCCAAGCATATTTCCAAAGTTGTGGCAAAATGGTTGAAGGATTACAAAGTCAAGGTATTGGAGTGGCCATCACAAAGCCCTGACCTCAATCCCATAGAAAATTTGTGGGCAGAACTGAAAAAGCATGTGTGAGCAAGGAGGCCTACAAACCTGACTCAGTTACACCAGCTCTGTCAAGAGGAATGGGCCAAAATTCACCCAACTTATTGTGGGAAGCTTGTGGAAGGCTACCCGAAATGTTTGACCCATGTCAAACAATTTAAAGGCAATGCTACCAAATACTACTTGAGTGTATGTAAACTTCTGACCCACTGGGAATGTGATGAAGAGAAATGAAAGCTGAAATAAATAATTCTCTACAATTATTATGACATTTCACATTCTTAAAATAAAGTGTTGAACATCACTGATCCAAGACAGGGAATTTTTACTGGGATTAAATGTCAGGAATTGTGAAAAACTGAGTTAAAATGTACTTGACTAAGGTTTATGTAAACTTCTAACTTCAATTGTAGGTAGTATTACATAGCATCATCCTGATTTCAAGGTTAAAGACTAATTTAAGACAAAGTACATGATGGATTAGCAATGTGATATGATACTATGGAAACAATGTTAAAGGATTGAAAATCCATCTTGGTTGCAGACTGAAACAAATTAGCCATACCCTGGATCTTTCATGATTAGCTTCTTTTTTAAATTTCACAATGGATTTTATTGAAGATACATCACAAGATGTTAGGTTTTAGTTGTGCAACGTGGTTAAAACTGTGATCACAAGACTAAATGTTGCCTTGATGTAAAGAATTTATGAAAATACAAAAAAGTATGTCTTTTGTAGCCTACTATTACGTATGGGGAGATGTTATATTCCCAGTTCTAAATGTGTTATGAAAGGGTTTGTCTCTTTAATTTCTGCTGAACAAATATCTGTTGTTTCGTGGTTTTGATCAGTCCCTCATTAATGGTGCAGTAAATGTGAAGAAAAACATCAGAGCACAAATACGAAAACAGCAAGGGAACGAGAAAAGGATGTCATTCTAAGCAAAAAACACTTTAAACAATTCCCTTCCATTCCCAATGAAACCATTGGATTCTGTGCCAGAAAAAAAAGATATCAGATCAAAGAAATGGCAAATCTGATGACAACCTATTCAAATAAAATCAAATTGTGTTTGCCACATGCCGAATACAACACGTGTAGACTTTACAGTGACATGCTTACTTATGAGCCCTTTCCCAATGCACTTGAAAGTAAAAGAAATAACAAATAGATAAAATAACACTATACCATATAAAATAACCAAGAGGCTGTAGGACCGAGCACGCCCCCATTCTCATCGACGGGGCTGTAGTGGAGCAAGTTGAGAGCTTCAAGTTCCTTGGCATCCACATCCCCAACAAACTAACATGGTCCAAGAACACCAAGACAGTCTTGAAGAGGGCACGACAAAACCTATTCCCCCTCAGGAGACTGAAAAGATTTGGCATCAAATCCTCGAAAAGGTCTACAGCTGTAACATCGAGAGCATCCTGACGGGTTGCATCACTGCCTGGTATGGCAACTGCTCGGCCACTGACCGCAAGGCACGACAGAGTGTAATGTGTATGGCCCAGAACATCACTGGGTCCAAGCTTAGGAAGGCCCATAAAATTGTCTATTACTTTGTCTGTCACCCTAGTCTATTACTAGGGTGACTCCAGCCACCCTAGTAATAGACTGTTCTCTCTGCTACCGCATGGAAAGCGCCAAGTCTAGGTCCATGAGACTTCTAATCAGCTTTTACCCCCAAGCCATAAGACTCCTGAACATCTAATCAAATGGCTACCCAGACTATTTGCATTGCCCCCCCTTTTAAGTTGCTTCTACTCTGTGTTATTATCTATGCATAGACACTTTAATAACTCTACCTACATGTACGTATTCCCTCAATTACCTTGACTAACAGGTGCCCCCGCAGATTTACTCTGTACTGGTACCCCCTGTATATAGTCTCGCTATTGTTATTTTACTGCTGCTCTTTAATAATTTGTTACTTTTATTTTGTTTATAATTTTTTCGTATTTTTCTTGAAACTGCATTGTTGGTTAAGGGCTTGAATGTAAGCATTTCACTCTATTCGGTGCATGTGACAAATACAATTTGATTTGATTTGATACAGGCTATATAGAAGGAGTACTGATACCGAGTCAATTGACTTGGGTACGAGGTAGTTGTGGTGATTGATTTAGGTAATATGTACAGTAGATGTAGGTTTGGTTAGGTGACTGAGTGAGTGATTGAATTGCTATGTACATGAAGGTAGCCATTTATTTCCATATTGCCATTTCATTAACTGTTCAGCAGTCTCAAGGCGTTGGGGTAGAAGCTGTTCAGGAGCATTTTGGTGCAAGACTTGGCACGCCGATACCGCAGAGAGAACAGTCTATATCTAGGGTGGCTGGAGTTTGACAATTTGTAGGGCCTTCCTCCACTACAGCCCCCTCTATGTGAATGGGGCATGCTCGGCCCTCCATTTCCTGTTGTCCACGATCAGCTCCCTTGTCTTGCTGACGTTGAGGGAGAGGTTGTCCTGGCACCACACTGGCAGGTCTCTGACCTCCTCCCTGTGGGCTGTCTCATCGCCATCGATGTTCAGGCCTAGCCTGGATCAGGGAGAGGTTGAAAATATCAGTGAAAACACTTAGCTAGCTGGTCAGTGCATGCTCTGAGTACTTATCTTGGTAATTCATCTGGCCCTGCAACATTCTGAATATTAACGGTCTTACTTAAAGGTCTTACTCGCATCAGCTACGGGAAGCGTGATCACACAGTCGTCCGGAACAGCTGGTGCTCTCATGCATGGTTCAGTGTTGCTTGTGAACATCAGAGCCGGTGAAGTAGGATTAAATCTTAATCCTGTATTGACGCGTTGCCTGTTTGATGGCTCATCGGAGGGCGTAACAGGATTTTTTATAAGCGTCCATATTTGTGTCACGCTCCTTGAAAGCGGCAGTTCTAACCGTTAGCTCAGTGCGGATGTTGCCTTTAATCCATGGCTTCTGGTACGGATATGTACATAATGAAGCCTTTGACTGATGTGGTAAACTCCTCAATGCCATCGGATGAATCCCAGAACATAATCCAATCTGTGCTAGTCAAACAGTCCTGTAGCATACTGTAGCGTCCACTTCATGGGGTCACTACTGAATTGAGCGCATCACTGGTACTTCCTGTTTGAGTTTTTCCTTGCAAGCAGGAATTTAGAGGATGGAGTTATGGTCAGATTTGCCAAATAGAGGGAGAGCTTTGTATGCATCTCAGTGTGTAGAGTAGAGGTGATCTAGAGTTTTTTTGGCCTCTCGTTGCACAGTAAAGTTCTGCTGTAAAGTTCACTTCCAGATGACACCAAGTGGCAGTATGAGGACAGGAGGGAGGAGAAAAGAGGGTGAAAGAGAGGACTGAGTCTTTCTGTGGTGAATGATTGTTTATTAGTTCATACAGAACTATATTCCGACCACTGATACGCAAAGGTTATCTGTGGAGGTTGTTTCTCAGTTGGGTTGGTACCAACAGCTGCTTTGTGTAGATCGTGCTTGGAATGTTAATGATTCCTGTCTATGTCAGTTGAACGGTGATGGGCCTAAACTGGCAATGATCTGTTTTTCTTTGCAGTTTTGAATTCATATGGAGTAGTTCTTAAAGTTGAAGCCAGAAATGATCATGGTTATTGAGGTTATGTGTGGGTTCGTAGAGTGTATTATTTCCCTCCCTTGAAAGCCAGCTGTTTGTGGTTAAGTGTGTGTGTGTATATGTGTGTGTATGTGTGCGTGTGCATGTGTGTGGAGTGTTGTACCCTGACCGCTAACACAGATCTCACACCCCGGGGTGGGGAAAGGACATGCTAGTTTAATGAATGATTGATGAGGGGAATTGATGTCGGCCAGGTTGGGGACAAAGGCTTGAGCCAGTGACCTTGACCAGCTCAGACTGATGACACTTTCACTGTGGCAGTGGAGGCTGCTGAGAGGAGGACGACTCACAATAATGGCTGGAATGGATCAAATGGAATGGCATCAAACACATTGAAACCGTGTGTTTTATGTTCTTCCATCAATTCCACTCCAGCCATTACCACGATCCCATCCTTCCCAATTAAGGTGCCACCAACCTCCTGTGCACTGTGGGACAACACAGACACAACACCAGACACAGTGGGTATGCTTTCTGTTATACTGTACCATGGCTCCTGACTTGATGTAGGTGCTCAGTGCATCCCAGAGGTCAGTGCCAATCAGTCTCCAAAACTGACATCAGTTTGGGAAACATGAAAGTGTAACGGGTGGGATCTGAACACCGGTCTCAGAAAAATTACACCAAGTGGAAATTCCCTCTTGGGCTGAGGATGACACTGCTTTTAAGTCACAGGTCGAATGACCTCATCATGTTTGTAACGTATGTGCTAGGAGTCAGGAACCAGGTGCAGAAGGGGAGTTTAATAATGAGAATAAGCAGATAAACAAAACAGGAGAAGCATACTGAATGTGAACAAAACCAATACTGCCTGAAGACTGAAGCTACTCAGGGCTAAATAAAGTAGAAGTAATCAAGGTAATGATGAAGTCCAGGTGTGTTTATAACCATGGGGAGCAGGTGTGCGTAATGATGGTTGCCAGGTGTGCGTAATGTGGGTTGCCAGGACCAGTGGTTAGTAGACCAACATCGAGCACCGGAGAGATGGAAGGGAGTACGAGTGACAGGAGGACAGTGCGGAGTGGGCCGTTCTGGACGGCTGATGGAAACCCGGACATTGTTGGGGTCCAGTAGGGACCTGACGGCATAGGCAGGGGGACCCATTGATGTCCAGGGGAGGCGGACGGGTGTTGCGAGTGTCGGCATCAGCAAGGGGTCCAGGAACCACCTGCCTGAGGAGGAAACATGAAAAGGGTGAGATCCGGTAGTTGGTGGGAATTGTAAATGGTAAGTTACCTCAGGAACCCTCAGGAGGACCTTGAAGGGCCCACAAACCAGGGGCTCAGCTTCCGGCAGGGCAGGCGGGAGTAGGAGGTTCCTGGTCGAGAGCTAGACGCGATCACCAGGATGAAACACGGGAGCATCACTGCGGAGGCGGTCCACCTGATCAGTCTGACAGCGCATTGGAGCCTCACTTGGGTGGCGTTCCACACCTCCTCTGTGCGTCGGACCCACTCGTCCCACTGCAGGGGCCTCGGTCAGACTCGGAGTCCACTGAGCCAGGGGCTGGCTGATATTTATACCTGCGTTAAATGTGTGCTTTAGTATTGTTTTCTTTGGCAACTGTGATTTCAGTGGGAGAAATGTCTCCATTCTGCACATTACCTTGGGAAAGTTAACTTGGCTCCGCCGCGTCCTGCTGCGTCGTACATTATTTCCAAGGTAATGTACAGAACGTCAGCATTTATCCCGTACATCAGGGCTTCCCAAACCTCGGTCCCCCACTGGGTGTACATTTAGGTTTTTGCCCTAGCACTACACAGCTGATTCAAATAATCAAAGCTTGATGATGAATTGGCTATTTGAATCAGCTGTGTAGTGCTAGGGCAAAAACTCTAACTGCCAGGGGGCCCAGGACAGTTTGAAACCCTGCCTTACATAATACAGTCAGTCCACCCTCAAAACACTAGCTTACTAGGGATTGTTTCTGTAACGGCGTTCTTCGTTTGTCGAAAAGAGAGTCGGACCGAAATGCAGCGTGTTGGTTACCTGCATGTTTTTAATTGAACAAACGACGATACATGAAATAACAAAAACAACAAACGGAACGTGGAAAACCTATACAGCCTGTCTGGTGAACACTAACACAGAGAAAGTGAAACCCAGGCTACCTAATACGGTTCCCAATCAGAGACAACGAGAATCACCTGACTCTGATTGAGAACACGCTCAGGCAGCCAAACCATGCAACACACACACCCCTAATCAGCCACAATCCCAATAACTAAAAAACCCCACTACAGAGTACAACAAACAATAAACCCATGTCACACCCTGGCCTGACCAACTAATTAACTAAAACACAAAATACTAAGACCAAGGCGTGACAGAACCCCCCCTCTAAGGTGCGGACTCCGACGCACCTCAAAACCCATAGGGAGGGTCTGGGTGGGCGTCTGTCCATGGTGGCGGTTCCGGCTCGGGACGTGGACCCCACTCCATAAATGTCATAGTTCCTCCCCTTCGCGTCCTGGGATAATCCCACCCTACCGCCGACCATGGCCGAATAGTCCTCACCAGAACCCCACTGAACTGAGGAGCAGATCGCGACTGAGGGCAGCTCGGGACTGAGGGGCAGCTCGGGACTGAGGGGCAGCCCGGGACTGAGGGGCAGCCCGGACTGAGGGCAGCTCGGGACTGAGGGGCAGCCCAGTACTGAGAGGCAGCCCAGTACTGAGAAGATGCCCAGTACTGAGAAGAAGCCCAGTACTGAGATGAAGCCCAGCCAGGCAGTTGAATCCGGCAGATCCTGGTTGACTGGCGGATCCTGGCTGACTATCAGATCTGGCAGATCCTGGCTGACTGGCAGATCCTGGCTGACTGGTGGATCCTGGCTGACTGGCGGATCCTGGCTGACTGGCAGATCCTGGCCGACTGGCGGATCCTGGCTGACTGGCAGATCCTGGCCACTGGCGGATCCTGGCTGACTAGCGGATCTGGCGGATCCTGGCTGACTGGCGGATCCTGGCTGACTGGCGGATCTGGAAGAGTCTGCTGACTGGCAGATCTGGAAGGAGTCTGGCTGAATAGCAGATCTGGAAGAGTCTGGCTGACTGGCAGATCTGGAAGAGTCTGGTTGACTGGCAGATCTGGAAGAGTCTGGCTGAATGGCAGATCTGGAAGAGTCTGGCTGAATAGCAGATCTGGAAGAGTCTGGCTGACTGGCAGATCTGGAAGAGTCTGGTTGACTGGCAGATCTGGAAGAGTCTGGCTGAATAGCAGATCTGGAAGGGAGTCT
>NW_027015519.1:0-11400 GCF_036934945.1 Oncorhynchus masou masou
TCACCCGGTCTTCCATGTCTCCTGTGTTAAGCCCGTTCTTCGCGCCCCGCTCGTCCCTCCCCCATCCTTGTCGAGGGCGCACCCATCTACAGGGTTCGTAAGATTTTGGACATGCGCCCTCGGGGCCGTGGTCATCAGTACCTAGTGGATTGGGAGGGGTACGGTCCTGAGGAGAGGAGTTGGGTTCCCTCTCGGGACGTGCTGGACCGTTCCGCTGATCGATGATTTCCTCCGTTGCCGCCAGGTTTCCTCCTCGAGTGCGCCAGGAGGCGCTCGGTGAGTGGGGGGGGGTACTGTCATGTCTTGTTATGTCTGTTCCTGTCCTTTCTCTTCACTCTGTCTCTCTCTGCTGGTCTTTTTAGGTTACCTTCTCTGTCTCTCATTCTTCAGCTGTTCTACATCTCCCTAACTAGCTCATTCACTCCTTCCCACCTGTTCCTCTTCCCCTCTGATTAGGTCTCTATCAGTAACACACTACGCCGCCAGGGACTCAAATCCTGCTTAAGCTAGTACATGTCCAGGCCCGTCTGAAGTTTGCTTGAGAGCATTTGGATGATCCAGAAGAAGATTGGGAGAAGAAGATTGGGAGAATGGCATATGGTCAGATGAAACCTAAATAGAACTTTTTGGTAAAAACTCAACTCGTCGTGTTTGGAGGACAAAGAATGCTGAGTTGCATCCAAAGAACACCATACCTACTGTGAAGCATGGGGGTGGAAACATCATGCTTTGGGGCTGTTTTTCTGCAAAGGGACCAGGGCGACTGATCCGTGTAAAGGAAGGAAAGAAATGAATGGGGGCCATGTATCGTGACATTTTGAGTGAAAACCTCCTTCCATCAGAGAGGGCATTGAAGATGAAACGTGGCTGGGTCTTTCAGCATGACAATGATCCCAAACACACCGCCGGGCAATGAAGGAGTGGCTTCGTAAGAAGCATTTTCAAAGTCCTGGAGTGGCCTAGCCAGTCTCCAGATCTCAACCCCATAAAAAATCTTTGGAGGGAGTTGAAAGTCCGTGTTGCCAAGCAACAGCCCCAAAACATCACTGCTCTAGAGGATATCTGCATGGAGGAATGGGCCAAAATACCAGCTACAGTGTGTGCAAACCTTGTGAAGACTTACAGAAAACGTTTGACCTCTGTCATTGCCAACAAAGGGTATACAACAAAGTATTGAGATAAACTTTTGTTATTAACCAAATACTTATTTTCCACCATAATTTGCAAATAAATTCATAAAAAATCCTACAATGTGATTTTCTGGATTGTTTTCCTCATTTTGTCTGTCATAGTTGAAGTGTACCTATGTTGAAAAATACAGGCCTCTCTCATCTTTTTCAGTGGGAGAACTAGCACAATTGTGGGCTGACTAATTACTTTTTGCCCTACTGTACTTCTGTAAAACACAATCCTTGAGTGGAAATAAGACTGACTTACTGGTATTCATTTTAACCCCAAACTAAGGAAAAGTCTTCAATACAGGAAACTGCTTTAGAAACCTCATTCCGGTCTCTTAAAAAATATTACAGTTCGCCTGGCATTAATAGAAAAAACAGAAATGGACATTTACTATCACGGTGACTATATATTAAACTTGTATACGTTCACATGAATCAGGGTCTCACAAAATAATATTTCGATTTAGAGCAATAAAGAAATTGAATAAATTAACTGAGCAAACTAGAAAACCTTTCAATATATAAGTTTAAACATTATTTAAAAACATTTTAAATAGAGTATATAGAAATGTTGTGGGACTATAGTAGATGAAGAATCAGTATTTCTTTAGATTGAGTATTTATTGGGTCATTATGCTAGTGTATTATGTATGTTTGTAATAGTGTGTTATATGTGAAAGTGTGTTTGTATGATAAATTGTATTTTAATGTTAAGGACTCTTGGAAGATTAGTCCAAACGGGGACTAAAAGAGATCCTAATGAAATCAATCCAATCAAATCAAAAATCTTACTAGTTGCAAATAAAAACAGTCCTTTGCACCACACAAGTGGTTGACCTAAATTTTTTATATATATGTATATATTTATACAATTACAAATAACATTGTACCATAAATTGGTAAAAACAAATAGCCATCAAGCTAACATTAAGAGTCATTGCAAATTTCCCTGCCATAAAATAAATATATATATAAAAAAAGTTTGGCTCACACAAACAATGCTCTTTCCTCAAGAAATATAAAGTTTTGTCTCAAAAGGTAAAACATGAAATTGACCAGATTTATAGAGAAGAAGTAGAGAAAAAGCTTAGGTACCTGAAACAACGATATTATGAAGCAGGCTCAAAGGCAACCAAATTACTAGCACGGAGACTCAGGAAACAACAAGCACAGAATACCATTTTCAAAATAAAAGACCCCAAAACAAAAAAGATCATATGCAAATTAGATGAAATACAGAATGCATTTTAATCATATTGCAAAAATCTGTACAAGCAACCAGAGAAGGCAGATGCACAGACAATAGAGCACTTTTTGAACTCACTCGATCTCCCCTAAATTTGGACAATAATAGACTATCTTCAGAAATATCCACCGAAGAAATTAATAAAGCAATATCTCAGCAAAAAGCCAACAAGTCTCCAGGCACTGATGGCTTCCCTTCAGAATGGTTCAAGACCTTCAGAGAACAATTAGCACCTCTACTTAAGGCCTGTTTTAACTGGACTCTGAGGGAGGGAGGTCTCCCACCCTCATGGAGAGAGGACATCATATCGGTAATCCCAAAAGAGGGTAAAGATAAGAAAGAATGCAGTTCATATAGACCTATCGCAATTCTTAAAACAGATTATAAACTATATGCATCAATAATAGACAAAAGAATGGAGAACATAATCTCAGAATTGATTGACTGAGATCAAACTGGTTTCATACAAAATAGACAGACACAGGACAATATATGGAGAACACTACATGTCATGGACCACATTACACAGAATAAGACAAGTGCAATAATAATCAGCCTAGATGCAGAAAAAGCATTTGATTCAGTGGGATGGGATTACCTATTCCAAGTTATGGAAAGATTTGGTTTCAACAAAGAAGTGATACAGTGCATCAAAACACTGTATTCATGTCCGACCGCTAGAATAAAGATAAATGGACATTTGACACGAACGATAAAATTGGAGCGAGGGGCAAGACAAGGCTGTAATCTATCACCCAGGCTCTTCTCCTTGTACCTAGAACCATTAGCACAGGCAATAAGACAGGACCCAACCTTAGAGGGAATAACAATAAGAGGCAGTGAACATAAGATATGCATGTATGCTGATGACGTTCTGTTATTCCTTAAAGACCCAGGCTCAAGTGTACCTAGATTGATGGATGTTTTACAACATTTGGAACATATTCAGGGTATGTGCTTAACGTACACAAGACCCAAGCCCTAGTATATAATTATACCCCACAGGAACATCTGAAGAGTAGGTATAACTACACCTGGACCTATTCATCCATTATATATCTGGGAGTAAATTTACCAAAAGATATACCCAAACTTTATTGTATGAATTACGATCACATTAACAAGAAAATATATGATGACCTAGACAGGTGGAATTCACTTCCCTTAGATCTTAGTAGTAGAATTGAAACAATCAAAATGAACATCCTGCCGAGGTTATTGTATTTGTTCCAATCACTGCCCATAGAAATCCCACCTAAACAGTTTAGGGAATGGGATAAACGGAACAGTAAGATACCAAGAACTAGATATACAACATTACAGTTACCAAAAAACTGTGGGGGTATGGCCTTACCAAACCTAAAAGATTATTATGTGTCAGCCCAATTGAGACCCCTAGTGTGTTGGTACAATTCAGAATACGAATCCAAATGGAAAGACATCGAGACTACGCTGACAGAGATACCCATACAGTCAGTACTGGGAAATAAGGAGATGGTAAAAGAAATATACAATTGACAAAATCAGTGGATTAATTTCTCTCTGAAGACATGGTTCAGGGTAGTTAAGCAAAATAATTTAGACAGAGAGATCAAACTGCTGAGTTGGCTCGCATACGACCCCAGCTTCATCCCTGCAACTCAGGACAGCAGGTTTAAACAATGGACGCAGAAAGGCATCATGTCATTCAGTACAATTATAAGGAATGGGAACCTAGATAACTTCCAGGACCTAAGTAAAAAACATGGCTTGGATAAACAAGATTTTTACAGATACCTACAAGTATGACACTATTTCGTAAGGGAGATAAAAGTGACTGACCCTCGAGCACCTCCAAAATTATTCCAAGTATTCACCAATGCATACAACTTGAGGGGAGTAACGAAAAACTATTTCAAATCTCTACTTGGGTATTCCATCCTCAAAACATTCTACAAACTATATTAAAAAGAAATGGAGGAGGAACTTAACATTGAAATAACTGATGAAACATGGTTGAATATATTAGAGACTCAACAAAGCTCCACCAACTCAAGGTCATGAAGAGAATTCTGTTGGAAGAATGTTATACGTATCTTCATAACACCTAAACTGAAATCAAAACAGACTGGCTCACAACACCCTTGTTGGAGAGAATGCGGTCTATTGAGGGCGGACCACTCTCATATCTTTTGGAATTGCCCCGCAATCAAAACTTACTGGGGAGAAATAAGATCTACCATTGGAAAAATAATGGGATTTGACATAGAACAAACATTCATTTCTTTGTACATGGGTGAAATACCTGATAACTTACACAATAGAGAAAAGTACCTCTTGAAGGTCCTACTGGCAGCCAGTAAAAAGGCTATCACGAGAAAATGGCTACAAAAAAGACCCTCCCACAGTGACACAATGGATAGACATTGCAGAAGAAATACACCACACGGAGCGTATGACCTTTGCCTTAAGAACTCAACAGGAGAGAGGTCAAGAATACTGGGAAAAATGGGTTTTGTACTTGGAAAAGGTCTAATTCAAAGATGTCAATGTAACTAATATGATGGTATGAAATGCACTGTAACTGCCAGATCTTTTTTTGTTGTTGTTCTTTTATTTGGCTTTATTTGTACTTTCTTTGTGTTCCTACAATAAAAACTAAGTAATTAAAAAAAAACTAAGTATATAAAAAAATATAAAAAAAATAAAAGAAATCCAGGTATTTCCAAAGGGTTCACTTGCTTTTTCTTCCCACTGTATACTGCATCTTACTCCAGCTGTAGGTCCATTGTGTGTGTCATCGTTTTAAGTCTCAACATCAACCAGCTCTGGTGGCATTGGGGACTTGGGATGCTTGCTCTCAAAGTGCTGTTTGAATGTCTTCAGGTCAGGCATCTGCGTCTGTAAGGGTCAGGTAAGGAATTGAGGATATTAACTTCTTGAAACTCCCCAACCCGGATCCGGGTTTGTGACTAAAGCCTCAGGCTCATTAGCATAACGCAACGTTAACGATTTCTGAAAATCGCAAATAAAATGAAAATAATGCTTCTGCTCTCAAGCTTAGCCTTTTCTTAACAACACTGTCATCTCAGATTTTCAAAATATGCTTTTGAACCATAGAAATGGACTAATTTGTGTAAGAGTATGCAAAGCTAGCATAGCATTTTGAGTAGCATGTAGCACAACATTTTCACAAAAACCAGATAACCAAATAAATAAAATCATTTACCTTTGAAAGAGCTTCTGATGTTTTCAATGAGGAGACTCTCAGTTACATACCAAATGCGCAGTGTTTCCTGAAAGCGTCTGTGTGTAGGAGAAATCGTTCCGTTTTCTACATTGCGTCTGGCTACCGAAACGAAAAATGCAGTCACCTACAACGTAAAACTTTTTCCGGATAAACTACATAATATCGACCGAAACATGGCAAACGTTGTTTGGAATCAGTCCTCAAGGTGTTTTTTCACATATCTCTTCATTGACATGCAGTTCGTGGAAGCTTGTTTTACTCTCTGTATCGCATGGAAAAATACTGGCAGGTGACTTTTGCGCACCAATTTCGGCGCAGGACACCGGGCGGACACGTGGTAAATGTGGTCTGTTATGGTCAATCTTCCAATGATCTGCCCACAAATACGTCACAATGCTGCAGACACCTTGGGGAAACGACAGAAAGGGTTGACTCATTCCTCTTGCGTTCACAGCCATATAAGGAGACCATGGAAAACAGAGCCTCAAAAATCCTTGTCATTTCCTGGATGCCATCTCATCTTGGTTTTGCCTGAAGCTCACGTTATAGGGCACGCACAGAGAAGATCTTTGTATTTCTGGACACGTCAGAGTGTTTTCTTTCGAACGGTAGCAATTATATGCATAGTCGAGCATCTTTTTGTGACAAAATATCTTGTTTAAAACGGGAACGTTTTTCATCCAAAAATGAAATAGCGCCCCCATAGATGTAAGAGGTTAACAATCATTGGCTGAGACTGAATTTTCGGGTGACAAACAAACAAAGTAATAAGTCTTTGGTAATACTTTGTGAGTAGGCAACAAATACAATCATCTTAAATTGACATGTTGAATATCTTTGCCATAGTAAATTGTATATTGCGAAAATTTCCCTAATGCAGACAGTGTGTGTTACTAACTTATACAAGCTTGCATTTTCACCCTATAAATCTTTACACAAAATGTTAACCTCAAACAAAAGCATGGGATTTGTTCTCTGTAATAGCTATTTTAAATTGGAAAACGTAGTTTGATTACCAAGATTCTAATCTTTTGAAGGGTGTATGACACTTGCATTTTCAAGAATGTTTAATGTTACGAAGTTGTATTTTTAGTTGTCACTCTGAAATTTCCCCTGATGTTGGTCCCTGTACGGCACATATGTCAGAGTCAAGGCCCGCGGGCCACATCCGGCCCGCGAGAAGGTTTTTTACGGCCCCTGGGATGATCTTGATTTATTATTAGAACCGGCCCGCAGACCGCAGCAAGCCGGCAGCCCGCAGATCTTTTACACGCACCAATACTACATTTCCCACAATGCAACGGTGACGCACCGAGCAGTAGGCTGCTTCATTTCAATATTTATTGGCACAGCAGTCGTCAGCATCACAGTAAAATTAACTTTCAGATACCCATCAAAAATGGCAAAACGGAAGGTGGACACTGAGAACCGGGGGTTTCAAACAAGGTGGGAGTCGGAGTATATGTTCACGGAGGTAGCTGGAAAACCTGTGTGTCTTCTGTGTGGAGAAAGTGTGGCGGTACTGAAAGAGTATAATCTGAGACGACATTATGAAACGAAACACGCGGACAAAAACAAGAATATGGACATGGAACAAAGGCTACAAAAGGCAGAGGAATTAAAACGAGGCCTCAAATCTCGACAGGCTCTGTTCAAAAAAGCCAAATCACAAGGCCAGGCTGCTGTCAAGGCCAGTTTTATTTTGGCAGAAGAGATCGCTAAATCAGCCCGGCCATTTACGGAGGGGATTTCATCAAAAACTGCATGATTAAAGTTTGTGACGAAGTTTGCCCAGAAAAAAGGCAACTCTTTTTAAATGTGAGTCTGAGCAGAAACACCATTGCCGAGAGAGTAGACCAGTTGTCCATCAATCTAAAAGAGCAGCTTGTGAAAAAGGGAAAAGATTTCATTGCATATTCCTTGGCTGTGGATGAGAGCACCGACATTTCTGACATTGCCCAGTTGTCAATTTTCATCCGCGGAGTGGACTCCAGCCTAAGCGTGACAGAGGAGTTTTTGGCTTTACGTCCTATGCATGGCACAACTACGGGCATGATTTGTATGAAGAGGTGTCAAGATGTGTAAATGAGATGGAGCTGCCTTGGGAAAAACTCGTGGGTTTGACAACCGACGGAGCACCTGCGATGTGTGGACACAGGAGCGGACTGGTGGCGAAGATACGGGAAAAGATGCAAGAGGAAAACGCGACAGGTGAGCTGACAGCTTATCATTGTATCATACACCAGGAAGCGTTGTGCGGTAAAGCCTTGAAAATGGAGCATGTAATGAGCATCATCACGCGCACAGTTAACTTTATCAGAGCCAAAGGTTTGAATCACCGCCAGTTCAAGGCATTTCTGACGGAGTTAGAAACGGAGCATGGTGATTTGCCTTATCACACAGAGGTGCGATGGCTAAGCCAGGGAAAGGTGCTTCAAAGATGTTTTGAGCTTCGTGAGGAGATTTGTCTGTTCTTGGACAGCAAAGGAAAGACACAACACAACTCCGAGACGAAATGTTTCTGTGTGAAATGGCTTTTCTGTGTGACATTACGAGTCATCTGAATGCAATGAACTTGCAGCTGCAGGGTCGGGATCATGTCATCTCTGATATGTACAGTACAGTGAAGGCATTTAAAACCAAACTGACTCTGTGGGAGACGCAGATGCGGAAAGAAAATTTGAGCCACTTTCCCAGCTGCCAGACCATGAAAGAGAAGCTCTCTACCAGTGCGTTCCCGAGCGCACAGTTGGCTGATAAAATAGGTATGCTTGCCGCTGACTTTCGACGCCGATTTGCTGACTTTGAAGCACAAAAAGCAGGTTGGAACTGCTCGGTAACCCATTTGCTGTTGACGTGGAAAGCTCACCACCAAACCTCCAAATGGAGTTGATTGACCTCCAATGCAATGATGCACTGAGGGCAAAATATGCGGCAGTGGGTGCTGCGGAGTTCGCCCGTTTCCTCCCGACACAATGCCCCAGCTGCGCATCCAGGCTGCTCAAACGTTGTCTATGTTTGGCAGCACATACCTGTGTGAACAACTTTTTCTTTGATGAACCTGAACAAAACATCACACAGAAGTCGACTTACTGCTGAACACCTCCACTCAATTCTGAGGATTTCCTCAGCTCAGAGCCTTACCCCGAACATTGATGAACTTGTGGAAAAGATGGGACACCACCAAGTATCACCCTCAACCTCAAACAAGTGAACATTACTGTGCAATCACATATTTAGAGTTTTTACTCAGTTCAAGTTTAAAAGTTAAAGTTTAATATTTGTTTTCACTGCATGTTACTTCTCCTTAAACAAAGTGTTGTTTTTGATTAATAGATTTTTGCACTTTATTTTATTGTATTTCAATCCAATTATATTTTAAAAATATTTCAGTTGAGTGGATGATAGAAAATTGCTATTATTGTTTTTTTCTTTGAAGTAAATTTAGCCCACTTTTGCTAAAATAGAAAATATAGGCTACTGATGGTGCCTTGAATACCGGTTTCTTTCATTTAATGTTCATGTTATGGGGATTTTTATATAAAGGAAATTTGTCTTTTGTGTCTGTTGAAAATTAAAGATTACTGACAGAGCCATAAGAAAATATTGCTTTATTTATCTGATCATATTGGAATATATTTGTTAGGTTTTCAGTAGGTTCAATTAGGTTCACTAGACTATATGCGTCATTTAAAAATTTTTCAATGAACATTCGAACAGTCCGGCCCTCGGCTTGTAGCTAAATTTTTTATTTGGCCCTCCGTCCATTTGACTTTGACACCCCTGCTGTACGGGGATCGCAGCCATAAGGGAACATGAACCTTTCTACTCTCCAATCAAATTCTACGAGATGGGTTTTTTGAACGCAGTACTGTATTTTCATTGAAATGGCAGATTTTTATGATTTCACAAAAAAATGTATGTAATGGAGGAGTAAAGGAGGAGCTTCCTTTCTCAGAAAGGAGTCTATAGACGTAAGATATTTTGCCTTTAACCTGTCTGGCCCACCCGGGACGCAATCGCACCCCCTGCCAACAATAAATGCAAATGCGCTACGCCAAATGCTAATAGCACTCGTTAAAACTCAAACGTTCATTAAAATTCACATGCAGGGTAGTCAATTCAAGCTACACTCGTTGTGAATCTAGCCAATGAGTCAGATTTGTAAAATGCTTTTCGGCGAAAGCATGAGTAGCTATTATCTGATAGCAGGCAACACGCCGAAATACCAGAAGGGGACGTAAACAAAGGAATTAGCGTAGCCGGCGCTACACAAAACGCAGAAATAAAATATAAAACATTGTGGCTATTACTCAGATGACCAACGATTTAGTTGAATCGAAATCACAACAATGGCGACATCGTGTGGAAGCTATAGGAACTGTATCCTCAGCCTTAAGTATTTTTCCTTCCAATAGACAATACATGGACTGGCGGATTGATTTTTTCTCCGTTGATTTAGTGACCAGGTTTTCTGGCGATTTTGACTACGGAACTCGTTCTGTTATAGTCACAGACACCATTGAACCAGTTCTAGAAACTTCAGAGTGTTGTCTATGCACACATACTAATTATATGCATATACTATATTCCTGGCTTGAGTAGCAGGACGTTGAAATGTTGCGCGATTTTTAACAGAATGTTGAAAAAAGTAGCCTGATCTCTAAGAGGTTTTAATGGATTGTGCTGTGACAAGAAGGGTTTCAACTTCATTCAACTGAGTTCTAAACCTCCTCTTGGAGGTAAATGAGGAAATGACATGTTTAATTTGAAGATATTTAAAAAAATGGATCTTGGCACATCGAATTCACTGCAGAGCTCTTGAAAGGATTTCAGTGTAGTGGTTTTCTGATGAAAGAGGTCTGAAAAGGTCCTGATTCCTAGAGTATGCCAAAGATTAAAGTTGGCATCCCTCAGGGCTTTTGGCAAGTCTGGGTTGCCTACTATAGGCGAGTGAGAACATATTTGGGAGGATATGCCCAGGTATTTCTTCCAGTCCCTCCACGCTAGTAGGGTGCTGTAAATCACAAAGGTTTTGGCTATGTTGCCCACCTCACTAAAGTTATTAATGAACATAATTGAGCTTAAGGGCAATGAACCACAGGATTGGGCTTCTATCTGAATCCACGTTGACTCTTGTCTGTTTGTGATCCATGTTAGCATGTTGCGGATTTGGGCAGACCAGTAGTACAATTGAAGGGAGGGAAGGGCAAGACCCTTAGATTCAGGTTTCGATAGAGTGGAAAACTTGATCCTAGGTTTTTTATTGCCCCATATAAATTTGGTGATGCTTTGGTTAGTTGTTTTGAAGAAGGAAACTGGGAGATAGCATGGGAGCATCTGAAATAAGTAGTTCAGTCTAGGGAGGACGTTCATACGGATGACATTAATTCTTCCTACTAAGCTAATTGGGAGGGAGATCCAGGTTTGGAGATCGTTCTTGATTCGATCCAGGAGTGGAAGATAATTTTCCTTAAAAGGCTATTCAGATCTTTTATGAAGATCCCGAGGTATTGAAACCCCTGTGTTTTCCATTGGAAAGGACATCGTGTCTTCATAGAGCTGGTGAGTGTAATATTGAGAGGGCAGACAGTGGATTTGTTCAAATTGATCTTATAACCTGAAAACTTGCCATACTGAGCAATTGTGTCTAAAATGAGAGGGAGGGATTTCTAAGGGTTGGATATGTAGAGCAAGACATCATCCGCGTAAAGCTAAATCCTGTGCTGCAGGCCGCCTGCAGAAAC
>NW_027015520.1:0-11398 GCF_036934945.1 Oncorhynchus masou masou
TTTAGGATCATGTTGTACTCAGTTTAGGATCATGTTGTAGTCTGTTTAGGATCATGTTGTAGTCTGTTTAGGATCATGTCGTACTCAGTTTAGGATCATGTTGTACTCAGTTTAGGATCATGTTGTACTCTAGTTTAGGATCATGTTGTACTCAGGTTAGGATCATGTACTCAGTTTAGGATCATGGCGTACTCAGTTTAGGATAATGGCATAGTCTGTTCAGGATCATGTCATAGTCTGTTTAGGATTATGGAGTACTCAGTTTAGGATCTTGGCGTACTCAGTTTAGGGATCATGGCGTAGTCTGTTTAGGATAATGATTAGGATAATGTCGTCTGTTTAGGATCATGGCGTAGTCAGTTTAGGATCATGTACTCAGTTTAGGATCATGGCGTACTCAGTTTAGGATCATGGCGTAGTCAGTTTAGGATCATGTTGTACTCAGTTTAGGATCATGTTGTACTCAGTTTCATGTTGGATGTACTCAGTTTAGGATCATGTACTCAGTTTAGGATAATGGCGTAGTCTGTTTAGGATCATGTCATAGCCAGTTTAGGATCTCAGTTTAGAATCATGTAGTCAGTTTAGGATCATGTACTCAGTTTAGGATAATGGCGTATTCAGTTTAGGATCATGTACTCTGTTTAGGATCATGTTGTACACAGTTTAGGATCATGGCGTAGTCGGTTTAGGATCATGGCGAATCTGTTTAGAATCATGGCGTAGTCAGTTTAGGATAATGTAATCAGTTTAGGATAATGGCGTAGTCTGTTTAGGATCATGGCGTAGTCTGTTTAGGATCATGTTGTACACAGTTTAGGATCATGGCGTACTCAGTTTAGGATCATGGCGTAATCTGTTAAGGTTCATGTCGTACTCAGTTTAGGATCGTGAAGTAGTATGTTTAGGATCATATTATAGTGTGTTCAGGTTCATGTCGAACTCAGGTTAGGATCATGGCGTATATGTTTAGGATCATGTTGTAATCAGTTTAGGACCACATGTACTCAGTTTAGGATCATGTACTCAGTTTAGGATCATGGCGTACTCAGTTTAGGGGATACTGGCGTAGTCTGTTTAGGATCATGTCGTAGTCTGTTTAGGATCATGTTGAACACAGGTTAGGATCATGGCGTTACTCAGTTTAGGATCATGGCTAATCTGTTTAGGATCATGTTGTACTCAGTTTAGGATCATGGCGTACTCAGTTTAGGATCATGGCGTAGTCTGTTTAGGTTCATGTCATACTCAGTTTAGGATCATGGCGTAGTCTGTTTAGGATCATGTTGTACTCAGTTTAGGATCATGGCTTACTCAGTTTAGGATCATGGCGTAGTCAGTATAGGATCATGTACTCAGTTTTAGGATCAGTTTAGGATCATGGCGTAGTCTGTTAAGGTTCTCAGTTTAGGATCATGGCGTAGTCTGTTTAGGATCAGGTTCTGTTTAGGATCGCTTACTCAGTTTAGGATCATGGCATACTCAGTTTAGGATCATGGCGTAGTCAGTTTAGGATCATGTACTCAGTTTAGGATCGTAGTCAGTTTAGGATCATGTTGTACTCAGTTTAGGATCATGGCATACTCAGTTTAGGATCATGGCGTAGTCTGTTTAGGATCATGTTGTACTCAGTTTAGGATCATGGCGTACTCAGTTTAGGATCATGGCGTAGTCTGTTAAGGTTCATGTCGTACTCAGTTTAGGATCATGGAGTAGTCTGTTTAGGATCATGTCGTAGTGGGTTTAGGATCATGTTGTACTCAGTTTAGGATCATGTTGTAGTCTGTTTTGGATCATGTCGTACTCAGTTTAGGATCATGGCGTAGTCAGTTTAGGATCATGTTGTACTCAGTTTAGAATCATGTTGTCATCAGGTTAGGATCATGTACTCAGTTTAGGATCATGGCGTACTCAGTTAAGGATCATGGCGTAGTCTGTTTAGGATCATGTCGTAGTCAATTTAGGGTCATGTTGTACTCAGTTCAGAATCATGTTGTACTCAGGTTAGGATCATGTACTCAGTTTAGGATCATGGCGTACTCAGTTAGGATCATGGCGTAGTCTGTTTAGGATCATGTCGTAGTCGGTTTAGGATCTTGGCGTTGTCAGTTTAGGATCATGTTTGTACTCAGTTTAGGATCATGTTTTAGGGACTCAGTTTAGGACCATGTTGTAGTCAGTTTAGGATCATGTTGTACTCAGTTTAGGATCATGGCGTACTCAGTTTTGGATCATGGCGTAGTCTGTTTAGGATCATGTCGTAGTCGGTTTAGGATCATGTCGTACTCAGTTTAGGATCATGTATCGTAGACGGTTTAGGATAATGTTGTACTCAGTTTAGGATCATGTTGTAGTCAGTTTAGGTTCATGGCGTAGTCTGTTTAAGATCATGTCGTAGTCAGTTTAGGATCATGGAGTAATCAGTTTATGATAATGTCGTACTCAGTTTAGGATCATGGTCGTAGGATCATGTTGTACTCAGTTTAGGATCATGTTGTACTCAGTTTAGGACCATTTGTAGTCAGTTTAGGATCATGTTGTAGTCTGTTTAGGATCATGTCAGTTTAGGATCATGGCAGTTTATGATCAGTTTAGGATCATGGCGTAGTCAGTTTAGGATCATGTTGTACTCAGTTTAGGATCATGACGTACTCAGTTTTGGATCATGGCAGTTTAGGATCAAGTCATACTCGATTTAGGATCATGTTAATGGTTTAGGATCATGTCGTACTCAGTTTAGGATCAATAGTCAGTTTAGGGATCATGGCATAGTCTGTTTAGGATCATGTCGAAGTCGGTTTAGATCATGTCGTGAATCAGTTTATGATCATGTCGTACTCAGTTTAGGATTTTCTGTTTAGGATCATGTTGTACTCAGTTTAGGGATCATGTAGTCAGTTTAGTATCATGGCATGGTCTGTGTAGTCTGTTTAGGATCATGTCGCATACAGTTTAGGATCTTGCGTTAGATCAGTTTAGGATCATGTTGTACTCAGTTTACGATCATGTTGTACTCAGTTTAGGATCATGGCGTCAGTTTAGATTTAGGATCATGCCAATCGATCTATGTGTTGGTTTAGGATCAGTTTAGGGATCATGTTTTACTCAGTTTAGGATCATGTTCAGTTTAGTCAGTTTAGGATCATGGCGGTTTAGGATCAGTCTCAGTTTAGGATCATGTCGTAGTCGGTTTAGGATCATGTACTCAGTTTATCAGTTTATGTTTAGGTTCATGTCTGTTTAAGATCACGTAGTCAGTTTAGGTTTAGTTTATGATCATGTAGAGTTTAGATCTTGGGCGTAGTCAGTTTAGGATCATGTTGTTCTCAGTTTAGGATGATGTTGTCGCTAGTTCATGATCATGTACTCAGTTTGGGATCATGGCGTAGTCAGTTTAGGATCATGTTGTACTCAGTTTAGGATCATGGCGCACAGTTTGGATCATGGTGTAGTCTGTTTAGGATCATCATGGTGTAGTCGTAATCAGTTTAGGATCATGTCGTAGTCGGTTTAGGATAGTGTCGTACTCAGTTTAGGATCATGTTGTAGTCTGTTTAGGATCATGGCGTAGTTGGTTTAGGATCATGTCATAATCAGTTTAGGATCATGTCGTAATCAGTTTAGGATCATGGCGTACTCAGTTTAGGATCATGTCTTAGTCGGTTTAGGATCATGTCGTAGTCAGTTTAGCATTATGTTGTACTCAGTTAAGGATTATGTTGTAGTCTGTTTAGGATCATGTCGTACTCAGTGTAGGATCCTGTTGTAGTCAGTTTCGGATCATGGCGTAGTCTGTTTAGGATCATGTCGTAGTTGGTTTAGGATCATGTCGTAATCAGTTTATGATCATGTCGTACACAGTTTAGGATCTTGGCGTTGTCAGTTTAGGATCATGTTGTACTCAGTTTACGATCATGTTGTACTCTGTTTAGGATCATGTCATACTAGATTTAGGATCATGTCGTTGTTGGTTTAGGATCATGTCATACTCAGCTTAGGATCATGTTGTAGTCAGTTTAGGATCATGGCATAGTCTGTTTAGGATCATGTCGTAGTCGGTTTAGGATCATGTCGTTATCAGTTTATGATCATGTCGTACTCAGTTTAGGATCTTGGCGTACTCAGTTTAGGATCATGGCGTAGTCGGTTTAGGATCATGTCGTAATCATTTTAGGATCATGTCGTAGTCGGTTTAGGATAGTGTCGTACTCAGTTTAGGATAATTTCTTAATCAGTTTATGATCATGTACTCAGTTTAGGATCATGTTGTTTGTTTAGGATCATGGCGTAGTTGGTTTTTAGGATCATGTCGTAATCAGTTTAGGATCATGTTGTAATCAGTTTAGGATCATGGCGACACAGTTTAGGATCATGTCGTAGTCTGTTTAGGATCATGTTTAGTCAGTTTAGGATTATGTTGTAGTCTGTTTAGATCATGTCGTTTAGGATCATGTCGTAGTCGGTTTAGGATCATGTCGTACTCAGTTTAGGATCATGTTGTAGTCTGTTTAGGATCATGGGCTGTTTAGGATCAGTTGGTTTAGGATCATGTCGTAATCAGTTTAGGATCATGTCGTACTCAGTTTAGGATCTTGGCGTTGTCAGATTAGGATCATGTTTACTCAGTTTAGGATCATGTCTTAGATCATGTTGTAGTCAGTTTAGTATCATGTCGTAGTCAGTTTAGCATCATGTTGTACCTCAGTTTAGATCAGGATTAGTTTGATCATGTAGTCTGTTTAGATCATGTCAGTTCATTATCAAGTCGTACTCAGTTTAGGTACTCAGTTTAGGATCATGGCGTAGTCTGTTTAGGATCATGGCATAGTCGGTTTAGGATCATGTCATAATCAGTTTAGGATCATGTCGTAGTCAGTTTAGGATGGCGTTGTCAGTTTAGGATCATGTTGTACTCAGTTTAGGATCATGTTGTACTCTGTTTAGGATCATGTCAGTACTCAGATTTAGGATCATGTTGTTGGTTTAGGATCATGTTGTACTCAGTTTAGGATCATGGAGTACAGTTTAGGATCATGGTGGTATGTTTAGGATCATGTCATAGTCGTTTAGGATCATGTTGTAGTCAGTTTTTAGGATCAGTTTATGTGATCATGTTGTAGTCAGTTTAGGATCATGGCTTACTCAGTTTAGGATCATGTTCGTAGTCGGTTTAGGATCATGTAGTAGTCAGTTTAGGATCATGTTGTACTCAGTTTAGGATCATGTACTCAGTTTAGATCATGTTGTCAGTTTAGGATCATGTTGTTGTCAGTTCATGATCATGTCTTACTCAGTTTAGGATCATGGCTTAGTCAGTTTAGGATCATGTTGTCTCAGTTTCAGTATCTTAGGCATGGTCGGTTTAGGATCATGTCTGTTTAGGATCATTATGTTTAGGATAGTCAGTTTAGGATCATTTGTACTCAGTTTATGATCATGTTGTACTCAGTTTAGGATCATGGCGTAGTCAGTTTAGGATCATGTTGTACTCAGTTTAGGATCATGGCGTTATTGTCTGTTTAGGATCATGTTGTACTCGGTTTAGGATCATGTCGTACTCAGTTTAGGATCATGGCGTAGACGGTTTAGGATCATGTCATACTCAGTTTAGGATCATGTCGTAGTCAGTTTAGGATCATGTCGTTGTCAGTTTAGGATCATGTCGTACTCAGTTTAGGATCATGTTGTAGTCAGTTTAGGATCATGTCGTAGTCAGTTTAGGATCATGTTGTACTCAGTTTAGGATCATGGCGTACTCAGTCTGTTTAGGATCATGTCGTACTCAGTTTAGGATCATGTCGTCGGTTTAGGATAGTGTCGTACTCAGTTTAGGATCATGGCGTAGTCGGTTTAGGATCATGTTGTAGTCTGTTTAGGATCATGGCGTAGTTGGTTTAGGATCATGTCGTAATCAGTTTAGGATCATGGCGGTTTAGGATCATGTCTTAGTCGGTTTAGGATCATGGCGTAGTCAGTTTAGGATCATGTTGTACTCAGTTTAGGATTATGTTGTAGTCTGTTTAGGATCATGTCATACTCCAATTTAGGATCATGTTTAGGTCATGGCCAGTTTAGGATCATGTCGTAGTCAGTTTAGGATATGTTGTAGTCTGTTTAGGATCATGTCGTACTCAATTTAGGATCATGTCGTAGTCGGTTTAGGATCATGTCTTACTCAGTTTAGGATCATGGCGTACTCAGTTTAGGATCATGTTGTACTCAGTTTAGGATCATGGCGTAGTCTGTTTAGGATCATGGCGCAGTCGGTTTAGGATCATGTCGAAATCAGTTTAGGATCATGTCGTTTAGTCGTCAGTTTAGGATAGTGTCGTATTCAGTTTAGGATCATTTCGTAATCAGTTTATGATCATGTCGTACTCAATTTAGGATCATGGCGTAGTCAGTTTAGGATCATGTTGTACTCAGTTTAGGATCATGGCGTACTCAGTTTAGGATCATGGCGAGGTCTGTTTAGGATCATGCGCAGTTGGTTTAGGATCATGTCGTAATCAGTTTAGGATCATGTCGTACTCAGTTTAGGATCATGGCGTAGTCAGTTTAGGATTATGTTGTATCAGTTTAGGATCATGTTGTACTCAGTTTAGGATCATAGGATTATGTTGTAGTCGGTTTAGGATCATGGCGTAGGTCAGTTTAGGATCATGTGTACTCAGTTTAGGATCATGTTGTACTCAGTTTAGGATCAGTGTCTGTTTAGGATCATGTCAGTCGGTTTAGGATCATGTCGTAATCAGTTTATGATCATGTCGTACTCAGTTTAGGATCTTGTCGTTGTCAGTTTAGGATCATGTTGTACTCAGTTTAGGATCATTGTAGTCAGTTTAGGATCATGTTGTACTCAGTTTAGGATCAGTCGGTTCAGGGTCGTACTCAGTTTAGGATCATGGCAGTTTAGGATCATGTGCATAGTCTGTTTAGGATCATGTCGTAGTCAGTTTAGGATCATGTTGTACTCGGTTAGATCATGTCAGTTTAGGATCATGGCGTAGTCAGTTTTAGGATCATGTTGTACTCAGTTTAGGATCATGTTGCAGTTTCTCAGTGTTTAGGATCATGTCATAGTCGGTTTAGGATCATGTCGTAGTCAGTTTAGGATCATGTTGTACTCAGTTTAGATCATGTCGTAGTCAGTTTAGGATCATGTGGTAGTCTGTTTAGGATCATGTCGTATGTTTAGGATCATGTCATCAGTTTAGGATCATGTTGTAGTCAGTTTAGGATCATGTTGTACTCAGTTTAGGATAATGTTGTCTAGTTTAGGATCATGTCGTACTCAATTTAGGATCATGGCGTAGTCGGTTTAGGATCATGTAGTACTCAGTTTAGGATCATGTTGTAGTCAGTTTAGGATCATAGCGTAGTCTGTTAGGATCATGTTGTAGTATGTTTAGGATCGTTTTAGGATCATGTCGTAGGATCTTGTAGTTCAGTTTGATCATGTCAGTTTAGGATCATGGCATAGTCAGTTTAGGATCATGTTGTAGTCTGTTTAGGATCATGTCAGTCAGTTAGGATCATGTGTAATCAGTTTAGGATCATGTTGTAGTCAGTTTAGGATCATGTCGTTTAGTCTTGTTTAGGATCATGTTGTACTCAGTTTAGGATTAGTGGTTTAGGATTGTTGTACTCAGTTTAGGATCATGTTGTAGTCAGTTTAGGATCATGTTGTAGTCAGTTTAGGATCATGTCTTACTCTTACTCAGTTTAGGATCATGTCGTACTCAGTTTAGGATCATGTTGTTGTCAGTTTAGGATCATGGTGTACTCAGTTTAGGATCATGGCGTACTCGGTTTAGGATCATGTCGAAAATCAGTTTAGGATCATGTCGTAGTCGGTTTAGGATAGTGGCAGTTTAGGATCATTTCGTTGTCAGTTTATGATCATGTCGTACTCAGTTTAGGATCATGTTGTACTCAGTTTAGGATCATGTTGTACTCAGTTTAGGATCATGGCGTACTCTGTTTAGGATCATGGTCGGTTTAGGGGTATTCAGTTTAGGATCATGCGTAGTCGGTTTAGGATCATGTTGTAGTCTGTTTAGGATCATGGCGTAGTTGGTTTAGGATCATGTCGTAATCAGTTTAGGATCATGTTGTACTCAGTTTAGGATCATGTTGTAGTCTGTTTAGGATCATGTCGTAGTCAGTTTAGGATTATGTTGTGTACTCAGTTTAGGATTATGTTGTAGTCTGTTTAGGATCATGTCGTACTCAATTTAGGATCATGTCGTAGTCGGTTTAGGATCATGTTGTACTCAGTTTAGGATCATGTCGTAGTCAGTTTAGGATTATGTTGTAGTCTGTTTAGGATCATGTCGTACTCAATTTAGGATCATGTCGTAGTCGGGTTTAGGATCATGTCTTACTCAGTTTAGGATCATGGCGTAGTCAGTTTAGGATCATGTTGTACTAGTTTAGGATCATGGCGTACTCAGTTTAGGATCATGGCGTAGTCGGTTTAGGATCATGTCGAAATCAGTTTAGGATCATGTCGTAGTCGGTTTAGGATCTTGTCGTATTCAGTTTAGGATCATTTCGTAATCAGTTTATGATCATGTCGTACTCAATTTAGGATCTTGGCGTAGTCAGTTTAGGATCATGTTGTACTCAGTTTAGGATCATGGCGTACTCAGTTTTGGATCAACAAGTGGCGTAGTCTGTTTAGGATCATGGCGCAGTTGGTTTAGGATCATGTCGTAATCAGTTTAGGATCATGTCGTATCGGTTTAGGATCATGCGTAGTCAGTTTAGGATTATGTTGTACTCAGTTTAGGATTATGTTGTAGTCTGTTTAGGATTATGTTGTAGTCTGTTTAGGATTATGTTGTAGTCTGTTTAGGATCATGTCGTACTCAATTTAGGATCATGTGTACTCAGTTTAGGATCATGTTGTAGTCAGTTTAGGATCATGGCGTAGTCTGTTAAGGATCATGTCATAGTCGGTTTAGGATCATGTCGTAATCAGTTTATGATCATGTCGTACACAGTTTAGGATCTTGTCGTTGTCAGTTTAGGATCATGTTGTACTCAGTTTAGGATCATATTGTACTCAGTTTAGGATCATGTTGTACTCAGTTTAGGATCATGGCGTACTCAGTTTAGGATCATGGCATGGTCTGTGTAGTCTGTTTAGGATCATGTCGTAGTCAGTTTAGGATCATGTTGTACTCAGTTTAGGATCATGTCATACTCAGTTTAGGATCATGTTGTACTCAGTTTAGGATCATGGCGTACTCAGTTTAGGATCATGGCATAGTCGGTTTAGGATCAGTAATCAGTTTAGGATCATGTCGTAGTCGGTTTAGGATCATGTGAAGTCAGTTTAGGATTATGTTGTACTCAGTTTAGGATTATGTTGTAGTCTGTTTAGGATTATGTTGTAGTCTGTTTAGGATCATGTCGTAATCAATTTAGGATCATGTCGTAGTCGGTTTACGATCATGTCGTACTCAGTTTAGGATCATGTTGTAGTCAGTTTAGGATCATGGCGTAGTCTGTTAGGATCATGTCATAGTCGGTTTAGGATCATGTCGTAATCAGTTTATGATCATGTCGTACACAGTTTAGGATCTTGTCGTTGTCAGTTTAGGATCATGTTGTACTCAGTTTAGGATCATGTTGTACTCAGTTTAGGATCATGTTGTAGTCTGTTTAGGATCATGTCATACTCGATTTAGGATTATGTCGTATTCGGTTTAGGATCATGTCGTACTCAGTTTAGGATCATGTTGTAGTCAGTTTAGGATCATGGCATAGTCTGTTTAGGATCATGTCATAGTCGGTTTAGGATCATGTCGAATCAGTTTATGATCATGTCGTACTCAGTTTAGGATCTTGGCGTTGTCAGTTTAGGATCATGTTGTACTCAGTTTAGGATCATATTGTACTCAGTTTAGGATCATGTTGTACTCAGTTTAGGATCATGGCGTACTCAGTTTAGGATCATGTCATACTCAGTTTAGGATCATGTTGTACTCAGTTTAGGATCATGTCATACTCAGTTTAGGATCATGTTGTACTCAGTTTAGGATCATGGCGTTTAGGATCATGGCGTATCGGTTTAGGATCATGTCATAATCAGTTTAGGATCATGTCGTAGTCGGTTTAGGATCTTGGCGATGTCAGTTTAGGATCATGTTGTACTCAGTTTAGGATCATGTTGTAGTCTGTTTAGGATCATGTCATACTCGATTTAGGATCATGTTGTCGTCAGTTTAGGATCATGTTGTACTCAGTTTAGTATCATGGAGTACTCAGTTTAGGATCATGGCGTAGTCTGTTTAGGATCATGTCGTAGTCGGTTTAGGATCATGTCGTACTCAGTTTAGGATCATGTCGTAGACTGTTTAGGATCTTGGCGTTGTCAGTTTAGGATCATGTTGTACTCAGTTTAGGATCATGTTGTACTCAGTTTAGGACCATGTTGTAGTCAGTTTAGGATCATGTCGTAATCAGTTTATGATCATGTCGTACTCAGTTTAGGATCTTGGCGTAGTCAGTTTAGGATCATGTTGTACTCATTTTAGGATGATGTGGTCGTCAGTTCATGATCATGTCGTACTCAGTTTAGGATCATGGCGTAGTCAGTTTAGGATCATGTTGTACTCTGTCACGTAGAGTAGGCCAGAAGGCTAAACTGGATAACCTAACCTCTATCAAAATAAAAAGATGGCGGAACCGCAAAAGTTCTTCTGTGCAAAGGTGTTTATTTACAAGTGATTCCGGAACAAAAAACAACAGTACTGCCATCAACGTCTACCTTATGGGACAGCTTAAAAAACAATGCTGCCCCATCCACAGCTCAATCCAAACTGCCTCTTCATGACTGAAAGAGAGGCTCCTTTTGTAGGGCTAGCCCCTCCCCTCAGAACAATTAACCCTAATTAATTAATCAATTAACAATACAAACCTACATTTTCCATGAACTAAACATACTAAAGGATATACATTTCAACACGGTTTTAAACAATATCACAACATAACATTTACAACATTACATCACTACTGACAATATCTTTCAATATGCCCATATGCATTAATGAGCCATTTGGGACAGGCACTATAAAGCCAACCCAATTCCCTTAGCTCGAGGTCCTTTTCCAGCATACCCGGAAGCTACAGAGATGGGAGAGAGGAACAGAACAAACAAACAATGCGTCATCCACAACATTGAGGCAAGTATAATAATTATTGTATCTCTCAAATATGGAAACATTGACAAGTGTGAAATGTAAGGCAAATTCAAGACAGAAGTTAATTTGTGTGTCGACCCACATTGTTAACTTATCTTATAATGGTGCAGGGAGGAGTGATGAATATGTGTGTGCGTTAAAGACCCAAATGCTGCCCGCGGCCAGTGACGGACTTCTACGTCACA
>NW_027015521.1:0-11397 GCF_036934945.1 Oncorhynchus masou masou
GGGGGGTGGTGGAGGGTCAGTAGTGGGAGAGAGAGTGAGGGAGGGGGTGGTGGAGGGTCAGTAGTGGAGAGAGAGTGAGGGAGGGGGGGTGGAGGGGTAGTAGTGGGAGAGAGAGTGAGGGAGGGGTGGTGGAGGGGCAGTAGTGGGAGAGAGAGTGAGGGGTGGTGGTGGAGGGGTAGTAGTGGGAGAGAGAGTGAGGGGTGGTGGTAGAGTGGTAGTAGTGGGAGAGAGAGTGAGGGGTGGTGGTGGAGGGGTAGTAGTGGGAGAGGGAGTGAGGGGGTGGTGGAGGGGTAGTAGTGGGAGAGGGAGTGAGGGTGTGGTGGAGGGGTAGTAGTGGGAGAGGGAGTGAGGGGGTGTGGTGGAGGGGTAGTAGTGGGAGAGAGAGTGAGGGGTTTGGTAGAGGGGTAGTAGTGGGAGAGAGAGTGAGGGCTGGTGTTAGAGGGGTAGTAGTGGGAGAGATAGTGAGGGAGGGGTGGTGGAGGGGTAGTAGTGGGAGAGAGAGTGAGGGAGGGGTGGTGGAGGGTTAGTAGTGGGAGAGAGAGTGAGGGAGGGGTGGAGGGGTAGTAGTGGGAGAGAGAGTGAGGGGTGGTGGTGGAGGGGTAGTAGTGGGAGAGGGAGTGAGGGGGTGGTGGAGGGGTAGTAGTGGGAGAGGGAGTGAGGGTGTGGTGGAGGGGTAGTAGTGGGAGAGGGAGTGAGGGGGTGTGGTGGAGGGGTAGTAGTGGGAGAGAGAGTGAGGGGTTTGGTAGAGGGGTAGTAGTGGGAGAGAGAGTGAGGGCTGGTGTTAGAGGGGTAGTAGTGGGAGAGATAGTGAGGGAGGGGTGGTGGAGGGGTAGTAGTGGGAGAGAGAGTGAGGGAGGGGTGGTGGAGGGTTAGTAGTGGGAGAGAGAGTGAGGGAGGGGTGGTGGAGGGGTAGTAGTGGGAGAGAGAGTGAGGGAGGGGTGGTGGAGGGGTAGTAGTGGGAGAGAGAGTGAGGGGTTTGGTAGAGGGGTAGTAGTGGGAGAGAGAGTGAGGGGTTTGGTAGAGGGGTAGTAGCGGGAGAGGGAGTGAGGGGGTGTGGTGGAGGGGTAGTAGTGGGAGAGGGAGTGAGGGGTTTGGTAGAGGGGTAGTAGCGGGAGAGAGAGTGAGGGGTTTGGTAGAGGGGTAGTAGTGGGAGAGAGAGTGAGGGGTGGTGGTGGAGGGGTGGTGGAGGGGTAGTAGTGGGAGAGAGAGTGAGGGGTTTGGTAGAGGGGTAGTAGTGGGAGAGAGAGTGAGGGGTGGTGGTGGAGTGGTAGTAGTGGGAGAGAGAGTGAGGGGTAGTGGTGGAGGGTTAGTAGTGGGAGAGAGAGTGAGTGAGGGGGTGGTGGAGGGGTAGTAGTGGGAGAGGGAGAGAGGGAGGGGTGGTGGAGGGGTAGTAGTGGGAGAGGGAGAGAGGGAGGTAGCTAGGGAGAGGGGTAAGGCGGAGGTAGGCAGAGTAAACTCCCATATCTACTGGGTGAAATACCACAGTGTGCCATCATAGCAGCAAGATTTGTGACCTGTTGCCAGAACAAACACCACTGTTAAAACAACCCATATTTTTGTTTATTTATTCTCCCTATTGTAGTTTAACTATGTGCACATCGTTACAACACTATATAGACATAATATGACATTTGAAATGTCTTTATTCTTTTGGAACCTCTGAGTGTAATGTTTACTGTTCATTTTATTGTATATTATCTACCTCACTTGCTTTGGCAATGTTAACATATGTTTCCCATGCCAATAAAGCCCTTGAATTGAATTGAATTGAATGGAGAGAAGGAGGGAGGGAGGGAGGGAGACAACAGGGTGTGTGAAAGGAACCTAAATGACAGCATAAGGGAAGAATAGAGGATGAATGAGAAATGAAGAACTTTGGGAACATCCCTCCGAGCCTGTGGCGGTTGACCCCCTCTGTGAGTGAATGTAATCCGCTTTGTACAGCACAGTGAGAGAGAGGTAGAGACAGAGAGGGAAAAGGGTGAACAAGCAAGTGGCGGCCACAGTGAAGGACAACAATATTCACTAAAGGTCGACATGAACAGATCTCCATTCATGAGAGAGAGAGGAGAGAGAACCAAAGAGAGAAACATAATTAAAGAGAGACAGGAGAGCCTGGGGAATACATGGCCTGTCAACAACATACAGCAGCACAAGGACAGCACAGACAGGCTAGCTAGCATACACTGAACATACGCTAATGCAGCTAAAACATACCAATATACTGTATACACTAAGCTTCTGATTATACAAAGACATTATTACAGAAGACCCAACAGCTATCAGTGTATTATACTGTACATACAATACCGTTCAAAAGTTTGGGGTCACTTAGAAATGTCCTTATTTTTTAAATAAAAGCACATTTTTTGTCCATTAAAAAAACGTAAAATTGATCAGAAATACAGTGTAGACATTGTTAATGTTGTAAATTACTATTGTAGCTGGAAACGCTAGAATTTTTATGGAATCTCTACAAAGACGTACAGAGGCCCATTATCATTATCATCACTCCTGTGTTCCAATGGCACGTTGTGTTAGCTAATACAAGTTTATAATTTTAAAATGATAATTGATCTTTATAAAACCCTTTTGCAATGATGTTAACACAGCTGAAAACTGTTGTCCTGATTAAAGAAGCAATAAAACTGGCTTTCTTTAGACGAGTATCTGGAGCATCAGCACTTGTGGGTTCGATTAAAGGCTCAAAATGGCCAGAAAGAAAAACCTTTCTTTTGAAACTCGTCAGTCTATTCTTGTTCTGAGAAATTAAGGCTATTCCATGTGAGAAATTGCCAAGAAACTGAAGATCTTCTACAATGCTGTGTACTAATCCCTTCACAGAACAGCGCAAACTGGCTCTAACCAGAATAGAAAGAGGAGTGGGGGGCCCCGGTGCACAACTGAGCAAGAGGACAAATACATTAGAGTGTCTAGTTTGAGAAAAAGACACCTCAAGAGTCCTCAACTGGCAGCTTCATTAAATAGTAGCCACAAAACACCAGTCTCAACATCAACAGTGAAGAGGCGACTCCGGGACAGACAACTCCTTTGACTCCCAAACCCTGAAAGGTTGTGTATGTTAACATGGAAACAGGCCATTTAAGTGGTTGGGAAAAGTCTACGAGGCGCGATTGAGAGGAGCGTTGCATAAGGACATGTCTGATTGGGCGCAGTAGTAGGTTTGAGTGGAAGTAGCACGGGTGGGTGGGAAATAAAGAATGCCAGCTGTTGGAAACACCAAAGGCAGATTATATTTGTCTGTCTTCCATTGAGGGTAATGCCAAAAAGGTCTCAACTAGAACCACAAAGCAACAACAACACAGCATGATTTGGACAAAATAGTCTAGGGTGGGAAAATGATGTTTTCACTGAAGCTACAAGTTACAATCCACCTTCTCTGAGTTGGTTTGACAGGCTAAATGCCTTTGTTTTATCACTCTCTTGCATTTCTCTCTGTCTCTGACAGTAATGAAAGATGGTGAAAAGTCACCTGAAACGTGGAAAACAAGACAAACTTCCATGAGTTTGGGGATCTTGTTACAAACACACTACCCTAATGGCCAAACATGATGCTACAAGAAATACACTACCTTACAAGAAAAAAACAACCCTACCAGAAACACACTACACAACTAGAAACACACTACACTACGAGAACTACACTACCCTACAGAAAACACACTACCCTACTGGAAACACACTACCCTACAGAAAACACACTACCCTACAGAAAACACACTACTCTACTGGAAACACACTACCCTACCGAAACACACTACCCTACAGAAAACACACTACCAGAAACACACTACACTACGAGAACTACACTACCCTACAGAAAACACACTACCCTACAGAAAACACACTACCCTACTGAAAACACACTACCCTACTGAAAACACACTACCCTACTGAAAACACACTACCCTACAGAAAACACACTACTCTACTGGAAACACACTACTCTAATGGAAACACACTACTCTAATGGAAACACACTACTCTAATGGAAACACACTATAATGAAAACACACTACTCGAATGGAAACACACTACTCGAATGGAAACACACTACTCTAATGAAACACACTACTCTAATGGAAACACACTACTCTAATGGAAACACACTCCTCTAATGGAAACACACTCCTCTAATGGAAACACACTCCTCCTAATGGAAACACACTCCTCTAATGGAAACACACTACTCTAATGGAAACACACTACTCTGGAAACACTCCTCTAATGGAAACACTCCTCTAATGGAAACACACTCCTCTAATGGAAACACACTCCTCTAATGGAAACACACTCCTCTAATGGAAACACTCCTCCTAATGGAAACACACTCCTCTAATGGAAACACACTACTCTAATGGAAACACTACTCTAATGGAAACACACTCCTCTAATGGAAACACACTCCTCTAATGGAAACACACTCCTCTAATGGAAACACACTCCTCTAATGGAAACACACTCCTCTAATGGAAACACTCCTCTAATGGAAACACACTCCTCTAATGGAAACACACTCCTCTAATGGAAACACACTCCTCTAATGGAAACACACTACTCTAATGGAAACACACTCCTCTAATGGAAACACTCCTCTAATGGAAACACACTCCTCTAATGGAAACACACTCTCTAATGGAAACACACTACTCTAATGGAAACACTCCTCTAATGGAAACACACTACTCTAATGGAAACACTCTAATGGAAACACACTCCTCTAATGGAAACACTCCTCTAATGGAAACACCTCCTCTAATGAAACACACACTCCTCTAATGGAAACACACTACTCTAATGGAAACACACACTCCTCTAATGGAAAACACACTACTCTAATGGAAACACACTACTCTAATGGAAACACACTCTAATGGAAACACACTCCTCTAATGGAAACACACTACTCTAAAGGAAACACTCTCTAATGGAAACACTCCTCTAATGGAAACACACTCCTCTAATGGAAACACACTCCTCTAATGGAAACACTCCTCTAATGGAAACACACTCCTCTAATGGAAACACACTCCTCTAATGGAAACACTCCTCTAATGGAAACACACTCCTCTAATGGAAACACACTACTCTAATGGAAACACTCCTCTAATGGAAACACACTCCTCTAATGGAAACACTCCTCTAATGGAAACACACTACTCTAATGGAAACACTCTCCTCTAATGGAAACACACTCCTCTAATGGAAACACACTACTCTAATGGAAACACACTCCTCTAATGGAAACACACTCCTCTAATGGAAACACACTCCTCTAATGGAAACACACTCCTCTAATGGAAACACACTCCTCTAATGGAAACACACTACTCTAATGGAAACACACTCCTCTAATGGAAACACACTCCTCTAATGGAAACACACTCCTCTAATGGAAACACACTCCTCTAATGGAAACGCTACTCTAATGGAAACACACTACTCTAATGGAAACACACTACTCTAATGGAAACACACTACTCTAATGGAAACACACTCCTCTAATGGAAACACACTCCTCTAATGGAAACACACTCCTCTAATGGAAACGCTCCTCTAATGGAAACGCTCCTCTAATGGAAACGCACCTCTAATGGAAACGCACCTCTAATGGAAACGCACCTCTAATGGAAACGCACCTCTAATGGAAACGCACCTCTAATGGAAACGCACTCCTCTACTGGAAACGCACTCCTCTACTGGAAACGCACTCCTCTAATGGAAACGCACTCCTCTAATGGAAACACACTCCTCTAATGGAAACACACTCCTCTAATGGAAACACACTCCTCTAATGGAAACACACTCATCTAATGGAAACACACTCCTCTAATGGAAACACACTCCTCTAATGGAAACACTCATCTAATGGAAACACACTCCTCTACTGGAAACACACTCATCTAATGGAAACACACTCCTCTACTGGAAACACACTCCTCTAATGGAAACACACTCCTCTACTGGAAACACACTCCTCTACTGGAAACACACTCCTCTACTGGAAACACACTCCTCTAATGGAAACACACTCTCTAATGGAAACACACTCCTCTAATGGAAACACACTCTCTAATGGAAACACACTCCTCTAATGGAAACACACTCCTCTAATGGAAACACACTACTCTAATGGAAACACACTACTCTAATGGAAACACTACTCTAATGGAAACACTCCCTCTAATGGAAACACACTCCTCTAATGGAAACACACTCCTCTAATGGAAACACACTCCTCTAATGGAAACACACTCCTCTAATGGAAACACACTACTCTAATGGAAACACACTACTCTAATGGAAACACTACTCTAATGGAAACACACTCCTCTAATGGAAACACACTCCTCTAATGGAAACACACTCCTCTAATGGAAACACACTCCTCTAATGGAAACACACTCCTCTAATGGAAACACACTTCAATGGAAACACACTCTCTAATGGAAACACTCCTCTAATGGAAACGCTCCTCTAATGGAAACGCACTCTAATGGAAACGCACCTCTAATGGAAACGCACTCTAATGGAAACGCACCTCTAATGGAAACGCACCTCCTAATGGAAACGCACCTCTAATGGAAACACACCTCTAATGGAAACGCACTCCTCTACTGGAAACGCACTCCTCTACTAGAAACGCACTCCTCTAATGGAAACGCACTCCTCTAATGGAAACACACTCCTCTAATGGAAACACTCCTCTAATGGAAACACTCCTCCAATGGAAACACTCCTCTAATGGAAACACACTCCTCTAATGGAAACACACTCCTCTAATGGAAACACACTCCTCTAATGGAAACACACTCCTCTAATGGAAACACACTCTCTAATGGAAACACACTACTCTAATGGAAACACACTCCTCTAATGGAAACACACTCCTCTAATGGAAACACACTCCTCTAATGGAAACACACTCTACTAGAAACACACTACTCTAATGGAAACACACTCTCTAATGGAAACACACTCTAATGGAAACACACTCTCTAATGGAAACACACTCTCTAATGGAAACACTCCTCTAATGGAAACACACTCCTCTAATGGAAACACACTCCTCTAATGGAAACACACTACTCTAATGGAAACACACTCCTCTAATGGAAACACACTCCTCTAATGGAAACACACTCTAATGGAAACACACTCTAATGGAAACACACTTCTCTAATGGAAACACTCATCTAATGGAAACACTCCTCTAATGGAAACACTCTAATGGAAAACACTCCTCTAATGGAAACACACTCCATTGGAAACATCTAATGGAAACACACTCATCTAATGGAAACACACTCATCTAATGGAAACACACTCATCTAATGGAAACACACTCTAATGGAAACACACTCCTCTAATGGAAACACACTACTCTAATGGAACACACTCTAATGGAAACACTCCTCTAATGGAAACACTCTCTTAATGGAAACACACTCACTTAATGGAAACACACTCTTCTAATGGAAACACACTCTAATGGAAACACACTCTAATGGAAACACACACTCTAATGGAAACACACTCTAATGGAAACACACTACTCAATGGAAACACACCTCTACTAGAAACACACTCTCTAATGGAAACACACTCTCTAATGGAAACACACTACTTAATGGAAACACACTCTAATGGAAACACACTCCTTACTGGAAACACACTCCTCTAATGGAAACACACTCTAATGGAAACACACTTCTAATGGAAACACACTCCTTAATGGAAACACACACTCCTCTAATGGAAACACTTTCTAATGGAAACACACTCTCTAATGGAAACACACTCTCTAATGGAAACACACACTCTAATGGAAACACTCCTTAATGGAAACAATTCTTTGGAAACACTCTAATGGAAACACTCCTCTAATGGAAACACTCCTCCAATGGAAACACTTCTCCAATGGAAACACTCCTCCAATGGAAACACTCATCTAATGGAAACACTCATCTAATGAAAACACACTCTCTACTGGAAACACACTCATCTAATGGAAACACACTTCTAATGGAAACACACTCTCTAATGGAAACACTCTCTAATGGAAACACACTCTCTAATGGAAACACACTCCTCTAATGGAAACACACTCTAATGGAAACACACTACTCTAATGGAAACACTCTAATGGAAACACTCTAATGGAAACACTTAATGGAAACACACTCTCTAATGGACACACTCCTCTAATGGAAACACACTCTAATGGAAACACACTCTCTAATGGAAACACACTCCTCTAATGGAAACACTCTAATGGAAACACTCTTCTAATGGAAACACACTCTACTGGAAACACACTCTACTGAAACACACTCTCTACTGGAAACACACTCTACTGGAAACACACTCCTCTACTGGAAACACACTCTCTCTACTGGAAACACACTCTCTAATGGAAACACACTTTCTAATGGAAACACACTTAATGGAAACACACTCATCTAATGGAAACACACTCATCTAATGGAAACACACTCTAATGGAAACACACTCTCTAATGGAAACACACTCTCTAATGGAAACACACTCCTCTAATGGAAACACACTCTAATGGAAACACACTTAATGGAAACACACTCTAATGGAAACACACTCCTCTAATGGAAACACTTAATGGAAACACTCTCTAATGGAAACACTCTCAATGGAAAACACTTTCAATGGAAACGCTCCTCTAATGGAAACACTCTCTAATGGAAACACACTCTAATGGAAACACTCCTCCAATGGAAACACTCTCTAATGGAAACACACTACTTAATGGAAACACTCTAATGGAAACACACTCCTCTAATGGAAACACACTTCTAATGGAAACACTATCTAATGGAAACACTCAATGGAAACACTCCAATGGAAACACTCATCCAATGGAAACACACTCTCTACTGGAAACACACTCTAATGGAAACACACTCTCTAATGGAAACACACCCTTCTAATGGAAACACACTCTAATGGAAACACACTCCCAATGAAAACACACTTAATGGAAACACACTCTCTAATGGAAACACACTCTAATGGAAACACACTCCTCTAATGGAAACACACTCTAATGGAAACACACTTCTAATGGAAACACTCCTCTAATGGAAACACACTCTAATGGAAACACCTCTAATGGAAACACACTCTCTACTGGAAACACACTCTACTGGAAACACACTTCTAATGGAAACACTCCTCTAATGGAAACACACTACTCTAATGGAACACACCTCTAATGGAAACACACTCCTCAATGGAAACACATCCCTCTAATGGAAACACACTCCTCTAATGGAAACACACTCCTCTAATGGAAACACACTCCTCTAATGGAAACACACTCCTCTAATGGAAACACACTCTAATGGAAACACACTCTCTAATGGAAACACACTCCTCTAATGGAAACACACTCCCTCTACTAGAAACACACTCTCTACTAGAAACACACTCCTAATGGAAACAATACCTACTTAATGGAAACACACTACTCTAATGGAAACACACTCTAATGGAAACACACTTAATGGAAACACACTCCTCTTAATGGAAACACACTCCTCTAATAGAAACACACTCTAATGGAAACACTCCTCTAATGGAAACACACTCCTCTAATGGAAACACACTCTCTAATGGAAACACACCTCTAATGGAAACACACTCCCAATGGAAACACTCCTCTAATGGAAACACTCCTCTCTAATGGAAACACACTCTCTAATGGAAACACACTCCTCTAATGGAAACACACTCTCTAATGGAAACACTCCTCTAACTGGAAACACACTCCTCTAATGGAAACACACTCCTCTAATGGAAACACACTCCTCTAATGGAAACACACTCCTCTAATGGAAACACACTCTCTAATGAACCTCCTAATGGAAACACACTCCTCTAATGGAAACACACTCCTCTAATGGAAACACACTCCTCTAATGGAAACACACTCCTCTAATGGAAACACACTCCTCTAATGGAAACACACTCCTCTAATGGAAACACACTCCTCTAATGGAAACACACTCCTCTAATGGAAACACACTCCTCTAATGGAAACACACTCCTCTAATGGAAACACACTCCTCTAATGGAAACACACTCCTCTAATGGAAACACACTCCTCTAATGGAAACACACTCCTCTAATGGAAACACACTCCTCTAATGGAAACACACTCCTCTAATGGAAACACACTCCTCTAATGGAAACACACTCCTCTAATGGAAACACACTCCTCTAATGGAAACACACTCCTCTAATGGAAACACACTCCTCTAATGGAAACACACTCCTCTAATGGAAACACACTCCTCTAATGGAAACACACTCCTCTAATGGAAACACACTCCTCTAATGGAAACACACTCCTCTAATGGAAACACTCCTCTAATGGAAACACACTACCCTACTAGAAACACACTACTCCACTAGAAACACACTACTCTAATGGAAACACACTCCTCTAATGGAAACACTCCTCTAATGGAAACACTCCTCTAATGGAAACACACTCATCTAATGGAAACACTCCTCTAATGGAAACACTCATCTAATGGAAACACACTCCTCTAATGGAAACACTCCTCTAATGGAAACACTCCTCTAATGGAAACACACTCATCTAATGGAAACACTCCTCTAATGGAAACACTCATCTAATGGAAACACACTCATCTAATGGAAACACACTCATCTAATGGAAACACTCCTCTAATGGAAACACTCATCTAATGGAAACACACTCCTCTAATGGAAACACACTCATCTAATGGAAACACTCATCTAATGGAAACACACTACTCTAATGGAAACACACTCCTCTAATGGAAACACACTCCTCTAATGGAAACACTCCTCTAATGGAAACACACTCATCTAATGGAAACACACTCATCTAATGGAAACACACTCATCTAATGGAAACACACTCATCTAATGGAAACACTCCTCTAATGGAAACACTCCTCTAATGGAAACACTCCTCTAAGGTAAACACACTCATCTAATGGAAACACTCCTCTAATGGAAACACACTACTCTACTAGAAACATACTACTCTATTAGAATCACACTACTCTACTAGAAACACACTACTCTACTAGAAACACACTACTAAAAACACACTACCCTACTGGAAACACACTACCCTACTAGAAACACACTACCCTACTAGAAACACACTACCCTACTAGAAACACACTACCCTACTAGAAACACACTACCCTACTAGAAACACACTACTCTACTAGAAACACACTACTAGAAACACACTACTCTACTGGAAACACACTACTCTACTAGAAACACACTATTCCACTAGAAACACACTACTCGAAACACATTACCCTACTAGAAACA
>NW_027015522.1:0-11394 GCF_036934945.1 Oncorhynchus masou masou
AGCGAGAAAGAAAGAACAGGGAGGAGGGGGAGAAAAGGGTGGTAAGGAAGACAGGAGAGAGAAAAGGGGGAGGGAGAAGAGGAAAGAAAGGTGGTGGGTTGAAGCAGAGTGAGAGAAAAAAAGAGAAAAGAGAGACGGGTGTGTTCAGAACAGAACAATATGAAAACCAGAAAAATCAGATAGAGAGAGAGAGGGGAAGAGAGAGAGGGGAAGAGAGGAGGGGGTGAGAGAGGGAAAGAGAGACAGATGTGTTCAGAACGAACAATATGAAAACCAGAAAAATCAGATAAGAGAGAGAGGGGAAGAGAGGGGGGTGAGAGAGTGTTGATAAAGTGGGTTAGTGTCAGAAGTTAAGTGAGAAATCGTTTGTGAGAAAAGAAGCTAACCACAGTATTTAGTGAGACATGCGAGAACATGCTCTGTGTGTGTGTGTACCTGTGCTGTGTCTTTGTCAGCAGGCTCCAGTGTTCCATCCAGAGTGTTCTTCCTCCCCCTCTGGTCCAGTGTGGAGTAGGCATCTGGAAGACAGCCAAGGCCTGTTAACAGCTGTGTGTTTAGGCGTGTGTTGTTGTGTGTGTGTGTGTGTGCAGACATACCTGGTCCCATATCATTTAGTGGAATCATGTCTCGCTTGTCTCCTCCTCCTGACAAACAAACACAGTCACAGGATGAGAGACAGCTAGTGTGGTGGTTATAGTGTGGTGGTTATAGTGTGGTGGTGGTAGGTTATAGTGTGGTGGTGGTTATAGTGTGGTGGTGGTGGTTATAGTGTGGTGGTAGGTTATAGTGTGGTGGTAGGTTATAGTGTGGTGGTGGTTATAGTGTGGTGGTGGTAGGTTATAGTGTGGTGGTGGTTATAGTGTGGTGGTGGTAGGTTATAGTGTGGTGGTGGTAGGTTATAGTGTGGTGGTGGTAGGTTATAGTGTGGTGGTGGTAGGTTATAGTGTGGTGGTGGTAGGTTATAGTGTGGTGGTGGTTATAGTGTGGTGGTAGTTATAGTGTGGTGGTAGGTTATAGTGTGGTGGTGGTTATAGTGTGGTGGTGGTTATAGTGTGGTGGTGGTTATAGTGTGGTGGTGGTTATAGTGTGGGTGGTGGTTATAGTGTGGGTGGTGGTTATAGTGTGGTGGTGGTTATAGTGTGGTGGTGGTTATAGTGTGGTGGTGGTTATAGTGTGGTGGTGGTAGGTTATAGTGTGGTGGTAGGTTATAGTGTGGTGGTGGTTATAGTGTGGTGGTGGTTATAGTGTGGTGGTGGTTATAGTGTGGTGGTGGTGGTTATAGTGTGGTGGTGGTGGTTATAGTGTGGTGGTGTTGGTTATAGTGTGTGCTAGGTTATAGTGTGTGGTAGGTTATAGTGTGGTGGTTATAGTGTGTGTGTGGTGGTGGTGGTTATAGTGTGGTGGTGGTTATAGTGTGTGGTAGGTTATAGTGTGGTGGTTATAGTGTGGGTGGTGGTTATAGTGTGGTGGTGGTTATAGTGTGGTGGTGGTTATAGTGTGGTGGTGGTTATAGTGTGTGTGGTGGTGTTGGTTATAGTGTGTGTGGTGGTGTTGGTTATAGTGTGTGTGTGGTGGTGTTAGGTGACTGGGTTCCCCACATAAACAAATACTCTTTTTGGTTTTAATTAAGAGCACAGATTGGGAGAATATACAAACTCTGAGAAATATTATAATTTTATTGAGTAAATGTATTTTTCAGAGAGATGAAAATGTAATGAATAAAAGGTTGATGTTAAAATGGAATTTGACAAATTTCAGGGTTGTGTCATTAGATTTGTTGGGGGTGTGGGTTGTGAGAAATTCTGGGGGGGAATGGGGTCCCCACAGAAAACCACTGAATACAACCGCTATAGGATATTCAGAGCTGTGGTCGGGTCCGGTCCATCAGCTGTAGTTACATAAACCAGAGACCTGTGGCAATCAAACATGGATCCAACCCAGACCCCAGGGACAATTTTAGACTCAGACACTTAGTTTCCGGAGTGGGTCTCAGATATTGGGGTAGACCTGTGAAGACCTCAGTGTGTGTGTGTGTGTAGCTAGATGTTATGGTCTGTCTCACCCCTGTCTATGAGCGGCAGCGTACTGTCTTCATATCCTCCGTTGACCCGGGGCTGGGTGCTGTTGGGCGGGTTGAGGTTCACCATGAAGTCTGTCTTCTTCCAGCCATCCTTCTCCAGGGTCTTCCTCAACTCCTTATAGCCCCAAACTAACTGGAGTATCAGGCCGGCACCACGCACCTCTCGCTCTGACCGGTTCCTATCAGGAGAGAGAACTGGAGGACTCAGAAAGAGAAACAGCATCAAACAGACAGAGGTGATTCAACTACACCCCCCATTCCACCCCGGAGGGAGGTCAACTACAACCCCCAGTCCACCCCGGAGGGAGGTCAACTACAACCCCCAGTCCACCCCGGAGGGAGGTCAACTACACCCCCCAGTCCACCCCGGAGGGAGGTCAACTACAACCCCCAGTCCACCCCGGAGGGAGGTCAACTACAACCCCCAGTCCACCCCGGAGGAAGGTCAACTACACCCCCCAGTCCACCCCGGAGGAAGGTCAACTACACCCCCAGTCCACCCCGGAGGGAGGTCAACTACACCCCCCAGTCTACCCCGGAGGGAGGTCAACTACACCCCTCCCATTCCACCCCGGAGGGAGGTCAACTACACCCCCAGTCCACCCCGGAGGGAGGTCAACTACACCCCCCCATTCCATTTGACCCCGGAGGGAGGTCAACTACACCCCTCCCATTCCACCCCGGAGGGAGGTCAACTACACCCCTCCAGTCCACCCCGGAGGGAGGTCAACTACACCCCTCCAGTCCACCCCGGAGGGAGGTCAACTACACCCCTCCAGTCCACCCCGGAGGGAGGTCAACTACACCCCTCCAGTCCACCCCGGAGGGAGGTCAACTACACCCCTCCAGTCCACCCCGGAGGGAGGTCAACTACACCCCTCCCATTCCACCCCGGAGGGAGGTCAACTACACCCCCAGTCCACCCCGGAGTGAGGTCAACTACACCCCTCCCATTCCACCCCGGAGGGAGGTCAACTACACCCCTCCAGTCCACCCCGGAGGGAGGTCAACTACACCCCTCCAGTCCACCCCGGAGGGAGGTCAACTACACCCCTCCCATTCCACCCCGGAGGGAGGTCAACTACACCCCTCCCATTCCACCCCGGAGGGAGGTCAACGACAATCCCCCAATCCCAGTTTTTCCTTTCAATTAGTGTCTAATTGATCAGTAAAAGGGAGAAACCCTGCAGACCCTCAGCCCACCAGAGACCGAGTTTGACACTTCTGTTCAACATCATCCAGACTGATGGAAAGAGACACGCACCTCTTTTTGTCTCACACACCACACACACACACACACACACACACACACACACACACACACCAGCTTACCCGTCCTTATTGATGAGCACCAGTCTCTCGATGCCCTGCGAGGCTCTGAGGATCTTGGCAGCGTCCAGGCTGGAGCCCAGAACCTCATGAAGGGTACTCCCAGTACAGACACCACCGTCTCCTCTGACAGAGCCCTCACAGGCTGGCTCTGACCCCCACCAGGCAGGTTGGATACCAGGTGGGGAACTGCATGTTTACCTACAGAGACAAGAGTTAGAGAGACATAGCTGTAGTATTTGATAACACAGGTTGGCTCAAAGAGAGCGCGAGAGAGGGAGAAAGAGGGAGAGAGAGGGAGAGAGAGGGAGGGAGAAAGAGAGAGGGAGAAAGAGAGGGAGAGAGAGAGAGCAAGAGAAACAGGGAGAGGGAAAAACAGAAACTGTACTAACCGAGCAAGTCTCTGTTGCGAGCGTCGATAGCCAGGTTCCTCAGAGCTCCAGACATGGCCCTGACCACCCGGTCGTTGCCATGGGCCAACAGCTCTGTCATCATGGGAAGACCCTTCTCCTGACGCAACAACGCACGGATATACCGCCCATACTGAGACAGAGAGAGAGAGAATACATACAGATCAATTATACCGCCCATACTGAGACAGAGAGAGAGAGAATACATACAGATCAATTATACCGCTCATACTGAGACAGAGAGAGAGAATACATACAGATCAATTATACCGCCCATACTGAGACAGAGAGAGAGAGAGAGAATACATACAGATCAATTATACCACCCATACTGAGACAGAGAGAGAGAGAATACATACAGATCAATTATACCGCTCATACTGAGACAGAGAGAGAGAATACATACAGATCAATTATACCGCCCATACTGAGACAGAGAGAGAGAGAATACATACAGATCAATTATACCGCTCATACTGAGACAGAGAGAGAGAATACATACAGATCAATTATACCGCCCATACTGAGACAGAGAGAGAGAATACATACAGATCAATTATACCGCCCATACTGAGACAGAGAGAGAGAATACATACAGATCAATTATACCGCCCATACTGAGACAGAGAGAGAGAGAGAGAATACATACAGATCAATTATACCGCCCATACTGAGACAGAGAGAGAGAGAGAATACATACAGATCAATTATACCGCCCATACTGAGACAGAGAGAGAGAGAGAATACATACAGATCAATTATACCGCCCATACTGAGACAGAGAGAGAGAGAGAATACATACAGATCAATTATACCGTTCATACTGAGAGAGAGAGAGAGAGAATACATACAGATCAATTATACCGCCCATACTGAGACAGAGAGAATACATACAGATCAATTATACCGCCCATACTGAGACAGAGAGAGAGAGAATACATACAGATCAATTATACCGCTCATACTGAGACAGAGAGAGAGAGAATACATACAGATCAATTATACCGCCCATACTGAGACAGAGAGAGAGAGAATACATACAGATCAATTATACCACCCATACTGAGACAGAGAGAGAATACATACAGATCAATTATACCGCTCATACTGAGACAGAGAGAGAATACATACAGATCAATTATACCGCCCATACTGAGACAGAGAGAGAGAGAATACATACAGATCAATTATACCGCCCATACTGAGACAGAGAGAGAATACATACAGATCAATTATACCGCCCATACTGAGACAGAGAGAGAGAGAGAATACATACAGATCAATTATACCGCCCATACTGAGAGAGAGAGAGAGAGAGAGAATACATACAGATCAATTATACCGCTCATACTGAGACAGAGAGAGAGAATACATACAGATCAATTATACCGCCCATACTGAGACAGAGAGAATACATACAGATCAATTATACCGCCCATACTGAGACAGAGAGAATACATACAGATCAATTATACCGCCCATACTGAGACAGAGAGAGAGAGAGAATACATACAGATCAATTATACCGCCCATACTGAGACAGAGAGAGAGAGAGAGAGAGAATACATACAGATCAATTATACCGCTCATACTGAGACAGAGAGAGAATACATACAGATCAATTATACCGCTCATACTGAGACAGAGAGAGAATACATACAGATCAATTATACCGCCCATACTGAGACAGAGAGAGAATACATACAGATCAATTATACCGCCCATACTGAGACAGAGAGAGAGAGAGAATACATACAGATCAATTATACCGCCCATACTGAGAGAGAGAGAGAGAGAGAGAATACATACAGATCAATTATACCGCCCATACTGAGACAGAGAGAGAGAGAATACATACAGATCAATTATACCGCTCATACTGAGACAGAGAATACATACAGATCAATTATACCGCCCATACTGAGACAGAGAGAGAGAGAATACATACAGATCAATTATACCGCCCATACTGAGACAGAGAGAGAATACATACAGATCAATTATACCGCTCATACTGAGACAGAGAGAGAATACATACAGATCAATTATACCGCTCATACTGAGACAGAGAGAGAATACATACAGATCAATTATACCGCCCATACTGAGACAGAGAGAGAGAGAGAATACATACAGATCAATTATACCGCCCATACTGAGACAGAGAGAGAGAGAGAATACATACAGATCAATTATACCACCCATACTGAGACAGAGAGAGAGAGAATACATACAGATCAATTATACCGCCCGTACTGAGACAGAGAGAGAATACATACAGATCAATTATACCGCCCATACTGAGACAGAGAGAGAGAGAGAGAATACATACAGATCAATTATACCACCCATACTGAGACAGAGAGAGAATACATACAGATCAATTATACCGCCCATACTGAGACAGAGAGAATACATACAGATCAATTATACCGCCCATACTGAGACAGAGAGAGAGAGAATACATACAGATCAATTATACCGCCCATACTGAGACAGAGAGAGAGAATACATATAGATCAATGATTATTGTAGTGTATTTGTGTTCAGGAAACGGACAGACTGTTTTGAGTACTAGACTGTGGTTTAACAAGAGTCTAGAAAGGTGGTGTCTGGGTTGCAGGTGGAGTTTGTGATTATACTGTGATTGATTTACGGTCCAGGTGTAAAGGGTTTCTGTTAGAGGTCAAGTAAGGAGGCTGAAAGGGATGTGTGTCTGATGGTGGTTGTGTTCAGGTTAAACTAACAGGTCGTGGTGTCTCAAGGTGTGTGGTGGTGTTGGGCCTGGTGGTGGTTGTGTTTGGGTTAAACTAACAGGTTGTGGTGTCTCAAGATGTGTGGTGGTGTTGGGCCTGGTGGTGGTTGTGTTCAGGTTAAAAACTAACAGGTCGTGGTGTCTCAAGGTGTGTGGTGGTGTTGGGCCTGGTGGTGGTTGTGTTAAACTAACAGGCCGTGGTGTCTCAAGATGTGTGGTGGTGTTGGGCCTGGTGGTGGTTGTGTTAAACTAACAGGCTGTGGTGTCTCAAGATGTGTGGTGGTGTTGGGTTTGATGGTGGTTGTGTTCAGGTTAAACTAACAGGCCGTGGTGTCTCAAGGTGTGTGGTGGTGTTGGGCCTGGTGGTGGTTGTGTTAAACTAACAGGTCGTGGTGTCTCAAGGTGTGTGGTGGTGTTGGGCCTGGTGGTGGTTGTGTTCAGGTTAAAAACTAACAGGTCGTGGTGTCTCAAGGTGTGTGGTGGTGTTGGGCCTGGTGGTGGTTGTGTTAAACTAACAGGCCGTGGTGTCTCAAGGTGTGTGGTGGTGTTGGGCCTGCTGGTGGTTGTGTTAAACTAACAGGCCGTGGTGTCTCAAGGCGTGTGGTGGTGTTGGGCCTGGTGGTGGTTGTGTTAAACTAACAGGCCGTGGTGTCTCAAGGTGTGTGGTGGTGTTGGGCCTGGTGGTGGTTGTGTTAAACTAACAGGCCGTGGTGTCTCAAGGTGTGTGGTGGTGTTGGGCCTGGTGGTGGTTGTGTTAAACTAACAGGCTGTGGTGTCTCAAGATGTGTGGTGGTGTTGGGTTTGATGGTGGTTGTGTTTGGGTTAAACTAACAGGCCGTGGTGTCTCAAGGTGTGTGGTGGTGGGCCTGGTGGTGGTTGTGTTAAACTAACAGGCTGTGGTGTCTCAAGATGTGTGGTGGTGTTGGGTTTGGTGGTTGTGTTTGGGTTAAACTAACAGGCCGTGGTGTCTCAAGGTGTGTGGTGGTGTTGGGCCTGGTGGTGGTTGTGTTAAACTAACAGGTCGTGGTGTCTCAAGGTGTGTGGTGGTGTTGGGCCTGGTGGTGGTTGTGTTCAGGTTAAAAACTAACAGGTCGTGGTGTCTCAAGGTGTGTGGTGGTGTTGGGCCTGGTGGTGGTTGTGTTAAACTAACAGGCCGTGGTGTCTCAAGGTGTGTGGTGGTGTTGGGCCTGGTGGTGGTTGTGTTAAACTAACAGGCCGTGGTGTCTCAAGGTGTGTGGTGGTGTTGGGCCTGGTGGTGGTTGTGTTAAACTAACAGGCCGTGGTGGTGTTGGGCCTGGTGGTGGTTGTGTTAAACTAACAGGCCGTGGTGTCTCAAGGTGTGTGGTGGTGTTGGGCCTGGTGGTGGTTGTGTTAAACTAACAGGCCGTGGTGGTGTTGGGCCTGGTGGTGGTTGTGTTAAACTAACAGGCCGTGGTGTCTCAAGGTGTGTGGTGGTGGTGGTGTGGTTGACTCACGGCAGCGTCCGGCACACAGGTTCGGCTCAGTAGGAAGAGCTTCCAACGGTGGGGTTCTTACTCTCCTTCAGCAGAGGGTGTAGACACGCACCACCTCTGGCTGGAACAACAGCTCATAACCTGGAGATACACACGGAGGGAGAGGTGGTAGAAACATGGAGGCATCTCATTGTCTTCTCATTTTCACCTGCACTGTTGCTGCATTCATAAATCTCAGACTTCAGTGAGTTCAAGAGAACTGGGACAGGGGAAACATGCATATTCCAGTCTACATGATGCCAGCTTTATACTGTGTTACTTCTTTCAGGCATGGTGACAGAAACATACATATTCCAGTCTAGATCCTTTATACTGTATTTTTGGCTTCTTTGGAATGTCAATCATATCACTCCGTCTTCATTTCTCCTGCAACAGAAAATCAGAACACTGAGAAACAGACGCACAGAACACTCAATAAACCCCCCGCCCGGCGCTCCAGAACCCCCCACCACTACGGTGCTCTAGAACCCCCGCCCGCTACGGTGCTCTAGAACCTCCGCCGCTACGGTGCTCTAGAACCCTCCGCCCGGGCTACGGTGCTCTAGAACCCTCTAACCACTATGGTTCTCTAGAACCACACAGCTCTGTGAGCCACTGAAAAGCCGCTAGGTAGGAGCACACATGCTAACACAGACTCACACACACGCTGCACACTGTCTCTACACACATCGTCCCTTCTAGGAGACGGCAGAAAGCATGACAAAAAAGTGCATAGAGTTAGGAGACTGACATCATTAGCCAGTCCTAATTAATGCTCTAACAAGCAGAGGCAGTCAGAGCTTACCTTTAGAACACCAGTCATCTGTTTACAGCAGGAGGAGCAGAACGAGGGAGGATTAAATGATAGGAGGAGGAGGAAGATCATTTGAGTCAAAGCAAGAACAGCAGCAGTGACCCAGCCACCAAGACACCTCCTCCCACCAAAGCATCAGCATAGGATCAAAATGTAGGATTAGATTAGAAACTATCGCAGCAAAAACACACCAACATCCACGCCAGCACAAAGACAAACCATCAAAAAAACAAAATGTCTGTTCATAAATAGAGAAACAAATCATTTCCCTCCCACAGACACACAGACATTCAGGAGTGAGACTAAACATTCTTTAGATGGGGGTAAATAGCAGTCAACATCCCAGGCCAACCACTGGTTCTCTGCTGTCTCTCCTGCTACACTGTCACTATACTGTGTACACACACTAAAGTCAACAATTGCATCACTCTCACTCTCCATCTGCCTTCCTTCCACAGACAGATAATATAAACACTCTCACTCACACAGACAGACAGACAGAGACACCCGCGCAAACACACAAACACACACTGACCTTTGCCCCTGCGGGAGCTGAAGCGGTTGGTCTTTCCAGTGGAGGGGCGGGGCCCTGGTTGAGGGACATGGCTTCCTGGTAGCGCTCAGCGCCCGGCACCTCCCGGTGAACCTAAGGTCAAGTCAAGTTTACAATCATATCGTATAATATTACTTATTTAAAGACTTGCTGTGAAACCTTGGTGCCTACTCAGTATGTTCTTTACCCCTCTGGCTTTGGGCTGATGTGTCAACGTGTCGTTCACACATTCAGAATCGAGGAGCAGAATTACCACCTTAACTCAATTAGCCACGAAATCCCTAGTTTGAAAGTAACTTTTTCTGGAACTATACTGCGCCATTTCCCCCCATGTGGGTCAGCCCCCTAGCATTTCAAGTTCTAGCCAATGAGCTTTCAGCCCCTTCGCTATTTGAGTGACAGCTAGCAAGATGCACACACAGCAGAGTGAGCACTGACGTTTGTGCACATATCTATACATATGTGACGTAGTAAGCAATTTTCAGGGACCACTTTTGCTTCGTGAGCGCATTCACAACTGTGAACAGTGTCGTTACCATGCTAAAAGTTCAACTTCCATACGGATACCAGGTTAAGTATCACAATACAGTACTAAAAAATACCATGGCCAATGTCACAGAATGGCACTTGAACCAGACAGATTTTTGAGTTTTAATTTAAATGTTTTATTTTTGAATGTATGCGTTAAATGAATGAATTATACAATCAATTTGACTTCATTTTTTTTACTAACCTAACTACATAACATGGTAATAATGTATTAGAACAGTAAATCTCTACTGATAAATGAGCAAATCCAAGATCTAGGTGTATTCACATTACAGCTGAATGCATATTGAATAGCAGCGTGACCATGAATTGAGGTAGAGCTTTCTGGCTGATTTCATGGTGCAGATAGAGAAAAAAAACAATTGTTTCCCTTCCATTTGGGACTTTATTGTACTGATCAACAATATTTCCATAGAAGAAGCAATCTGTTTATTTGATAACAGTGTCTCTCTTAAAGACATGACATTATTCACACACACAGCCAGTTCAAGGCTCGAGCAAATAGGATCTTGACTGGGACAGACGTGAAGGAATAAAGGTTTTGGTCACACTCAGTGTTTCCTCAGAACGGGCCAGCGTCAGCCGCGGGGGAGTGGAACGGGCCAGCGTCAGCCGCGGGGGAGTGGAACGGGCCAGCGTCAGCCGCGGGGGAGTGGAACGGGCCAGCGTCAGCCGCGGGGGAGTGGAACGGGCCAGCGTCAGCCGCGGGGAGTGGAACGGGCCAGCGTCAGCCGCGGGGAGTGGAACGGGCCAGCGTCAGCCGCGGGGAGTGGAACGGGCCAGCGTCAGCCGCGGGGAGTGGAACGGGCCAGCGTCAGCCGCGGGGAGTGGAACGGGCCAGCGTCAGCCGCGGGGAGTGGAACGGGCCAGCGTCAGCCGCGGGGAGTGGAACGGGCCAGCGTCAGCCGCGGGGAGTGGAACGGGCCAGCGTCAGCCGCGGGGAGTGGAACGGGCCAGCGTCAGCCGCGGGGAGTGGAACGGGCCAGCGTCAGCCGCGGGGAGTGGAACGGGCCAGCGTCAGCCGCGGGGAGTGGAACGGGCCAGCGTCAGCCGCGGGGAGTGGAACGGGCCAGCGTCAGCCGCGGGGAGTGGAACGGGCCAGCGTCAGCCGCGGGGAGTGGAACGGGCCAGCGTTAGCCGCGGGGAGTGGAACGGGCCAGCGTCAGCCACGGGGAGTGGAACGGGCCAGCGTTAGCCACGGGGGAGTGGAACGGGCCAGCGTTAGCCACGGGGGAGTGGAACGGGCCAGCGTTAGCCACGGGGGAGTGGAACGGGCCAGCGTTAGCCACGGGGGAGTGGAACGGGCCAGCGTTAGCCACGGGGGAGTGGAACGGGCCAGCGTTAGCCACGGGGAGTGGAACGGGCCAGCGTTAGCCACGGGGAGTGGAACGGGCCAGCGTTAGCCACGGGG
>NW_027015523.1:0-11392 GCF_036934945.1 Oncorhynchus masou masou
GTTGCTGACTATAGCGGTATGGCTTACTGTATAGCGCTATGGCTGACTGTATGGCTGACTGTATGGCTGACTGTATGGCTGTATGGCTGACTGTGTAGCGCTGTGGCTGACTGTATAGCGCTGTGGCTGACTGTATAGCGCTGTGGCTGACTGTATAGCGCTGTGGCTGACTGTATAGCGCTGTGGCTGACTGTATAGCGCTGTGGCTGACTGTATGGCTGACTGTATGGCTGACTGTATGGCTGACTGTATGGCTGTATGGCTGACTGTATAGCGCTGTGGCTGACTGTATAGCGCTGTGGCTGACTGTATAGCGCTGTGGCTGACTGTATAGCGCTGTGGCTGACTGTATAGCGCTATGGCTGACTGTATGGCTGACTGTATGGCTGACTGTATAGCGCTGTGGCTGACTGTATAGCGCTGTGGCTGACTGTATGGCTGACTGTATGGCTGTATGGCTGACTGTATAGCGCTGTGGCTGACTGTATAGCGCTGTGGCTGACTGTATAGCGCTGTGGCTGACTGTATAGCGCTGTGGCTGACTGTATAGCGCTGTGGCTGACTGTATAGCGCTGTGGCTGACTGTATAGCGCTGTGGCTGACTGTATAGCGCTGTGGCTGACTGTATAGCGCTGTGGCTGACTGTATGGCTGACTGTATGGCTGACTGTATGGCTGACTGTATGGCTGACTGTATGGCTGTATGGCTGACTGTATAGCGCTGTGGCTGACTGTATAGCGCTGTGGCTGACTGTATAGCGCTGTGGCTGACTGTATAGCGCTGTGGCTGACTGTATAGCGCTATGGCTGACTGTATGGCTGACTGTATGGCTGACTGTATACCCGTATTGCTGACTTTATAGCAATATGGCTGGCTGTATGGCTGGCTGTATAGCGGTATGGCTGACTGTGTGGCTTACTGTGTGGCTTACTGTGTGGCTGTCTGTGTGGCTGTCTGTGTGGCTGTCTGTGTGGCTGTCTGTGTGGCTGACTGTGTGGCTGACTGTGTGGCTGACTGTGTAGCGGTGTGGCTGACTGTGTAGCGGTGTGGCTGACTGTGTAGCGGTGTGGCTGACTGTATAGCTGACTGTATGGCTGACTGTATAGCGGTATGGCTGACTGTGTGGCTGACTGTATAGCGGTATGGCTGACTGTGTGGCTGACTGTATAGCGGTATGGCTGACTGTATAGTGGTATGGCTGACTGTATTTCTGACTGTATAGCGGTATGGCTGACTGTATTTCTGACTGTATAGCGGTATGGCTGACTGTATAGCAGTATGGCTCACTGTATAGCAGTATGGCAGTATAACAGTATAGCTGACTGTGTGGCTGACTGTATAGCGGTATGGCTGACTGTGTGGCTGACTGTGTGGCTGACTGTGTGGCTGACTGTGTGGCTGACTGTGTGGCTGACTGTGTGGCTGACTGTGTGGCTGACGGTGTGGCTGACGGTGTGGTTGGCTGTGTGGCTGACTGTGTGGCTGACTGTATAGCTGACTGTATAGCGGTATGGCTGACTGTATAGCAGTATGGCTCACTGTATAGCAGTATGGCTGACTGTGTGGCTGACTGTATAGCGGTATGGCTGACTGTATAGCGGTATGGCTGACTGTATAGCGGTATGGCTGACTGTATTTCTGACTGTATAGCGGTATGGCTGACTGTATAGCAGTATGGCTCACTGTATAGCAGTATGGCTGACTGTGTAGCTGACTGTATAGCGGTATAGCTGACTGTATAGCAGAATGGCTGACTGTGTAGCAGTATGGCTGACTGTATAACAGTATAGCTGACTGTGTGGCTGACTGTATAGCGGTATGGCTGACTGTGTGGCTGACTGTGTGGCTGACTGTGTGGCTGACTGTGTGGCTGACTGTGTGGCTGACGGTGTGGCTGACGGTGTGGCTGACGGTGTGGCTGACGGTGTGGCTGACTGTGTAGCGGTGTGGCTGACTGTATAGCTGACTGTATAGCGGTATGGCTGACTGTATAGCGGTATGGCTGACTGTATAGCAGTATGGCTCACTGTATAGCAGTATGGCTGACTGTATAGCAGTATGGCTGACTGTGTAGCTGACTGTGTGGCTGACTGGAGCTGACTGTGTGGCTGACTGTGTGGCTGACTGTGTAGCGGTGTGGCTGACTGTATAGCTGACTGTGTGGCTGACTGTGTGACTGTATGGCTGACTGTGTAGCGGTGTGGCTGACTGTGTAGCGGTGTGGCTGACTGTGTAGCGGTGTGGCTGACTGTGTAGCGGTGTGGCTGACTGTGTGGCTGACTGTGTGGCTGACTGTGTGGCTGACTGTGTGGCTGACTGTGTGGCTGACTGTGTGGCTGACTGTGTGGCTGACGGTGTGGCTGACGGTGTGGCTGACTGTGTAGCGGTGTGGCTGACTGTATAGCTGACTGTATGGCTGACTGTATAGCGGTGTGGCTGACTGTATAGCGGTGTGGCTGACTGTATAGCGGTGTGGCTGACTGTATAGCGGTGTGGCTGACTGTATAGCGGTATGGCTGACTGTGTGGCTGACTGTATAGCGGTATGGCTGACTGTATAGCAGTATGGCTCACTGTATAGCAGTATGGCTGACTGTATAGCAGTATGGCTGACTGTATAGCAGTATGGCTGACTGTATAGCAGTATGGCTGACTGTGTAGCTGACTGTATAGATCATAGCTGACTGTATAGCAGAATGGCTGACTGTGTAGCAGCATGGCTGACTGTATAACAGTATAGCTGACTGTGTGGCTGACTGTATAGCGGTATGGCTGACTGTGTGGCTGACTGTGTGGCTGACTGTGTGGCTGACTGTGTGGCTGACTGTGTGGCTGACTGTGTGGCTGACTGTGTGGCTGACGGTGTGGCTGACGGTGTGGCTGACTGTGTAGCTGACTGTATGGCTGACTGTATGGCTGACTGTATAGCGGTGTGGCTGACTGTATAGCGGTGTGGCTGACTGTATAGCGGTGTGGCTGACTGTATAGAGGTGTGGCTGACTGTATAGCGGTATGGCTGACTGTGTGGCTGACTGTATAGCGGTATGGCTGACTGTATAGCGGTATGGCTCACTGTATAGCAGTATGGCTGACTGTATAGCAGTATGGCTGACTGTATAGCAGTATGGCTGACTGTATAGCAGTATGGCTGACTGTGTAGCTGACTGTATAGCGGTATAGCTGACTGTATAGCAGAATGGCTGACTGTGTAGCAGTATGGCTGACTGTATAACAGTATAGCTGACTGTGTGGCTGACTGTATAGCGGTATGGCTGACTGTGTGGCTGACTGTGTGGCTGACTGTGTGGCTGACTGTGTGGCTGACTGTGTGGCTGACTGTGTGGCTGACTGTGTGGCTGACTGTGTGGCTGACTGTGTGGCTGACTGTGTGGCTGACTGTGTGGCTGACTGTGTGGCTGACGGTGTGGCTGACGGTGTGGCTGACGGTGTGGCTGACTGTGTAGCGGTGTGGCTGACTGTATAGCTGACTGTATAGCGGTATGGCTGACTGTATAGCGGTGTGGCTGACTGTATAGCGGTGTGGCTGACTGTATAGCGGTGTGGCTGACTGTATAGCGGTGTGGCTGACTGTATAGCGGTATGGCTGACTGTGTGGCTGACTGTATAGCGGTATGGCTGACTGTATAGCAGTATGGCTCACTGTATAGCAGTATGGCTGACTGTATAGCAGTATGGCTGACTGTATAGCAGTATGGCTGACTGTATAGCAGTATGGCTGACTGTGTAGCTGACTGTATAGCGGTATAGCTGACTGTATAGCAGAATGGCTGACTGTGTAGCAGTATGGCTGACTGTATAACAGTATAGCTGACTGTGTGGCTGACTGTATAGCGGTATGGCTGACTGTGTGGCTGACTGTGTGGCTGACTGTGTGGCTGACTGTGTGGCTGACTGTGTGGCTGACGGTGTGGCTGACGGTGTGGCTGACTGTGTAGCTGACTGTATAGCTGACTGTATGGCTGACTGTATAGCGGTGTGGCTGACTGTATAGAGGTGTGGCTGACTGTATAGCGGTGTGGCTGACTGTATAGCGGTATGGCTGACTGTGTGGCTGACTGTATAGCGGTATGGCTGACTGTATAGCAGTATGGGTCACTGTATAGCAGTATGGCTCACTGTATAGCAGTATGGCTGACTGTATAGCAGTATGGCTGACTGTATAGCAGTATGGCTGACTGTATAGCAGTATGGCTGACTGTGTAGCTGACTGTATAGCGGTATAGCTGACTGTATAGCAGAATGGCTGACTGTGTAGCAGTATGGCTGACTGTATAACAGTATAGCTGACTGTGTGGCTGACTGTATAGTGGTATGGCTGACTGTGTGGCTGACTGTGTGGCTGACTGTGTGGCTGACTGTGTGGCTGACTGTGTAGCTGACTGTGTGGCTGACTGTGTGGCTGACGGTGTGGCTGACGGTGTGGCTGACGGTGTGGCTGACGGTGTGGCTGACGGTGTGGCTGACGGTGTGGCTGACTGTGTAGCGGTGTGGCTGACTGTGTAGCGGTGTGGCTGACTGTATAGCTGACTGTATGGCTGACTGTATAGCGGTGTGGCTGACTGTATAGCGGTGTGGCTGACTGTATAGCGGTATGGCTGACTGTGTGGCTGACTGTATAGCGGTATGGCTGACTGTATAGCAGTATGGCTGACTGTATAGCAGTATGGCTGACTGTATAGCAGTATGGCTGACTGTATAGCAGTATGGCTGACTGTATAGCAGTATGGCTGACTGTGTAGCTGACTGTATAGCGGTATAGCTGACTGTATAGCAGAATGGCTGACTGTGTAGCAGTATGGCTGACTGTATAACAGTATAGCTGACTGTGTGGCTGACTGTATAGCGGTATGGCTGACTGTGTGGCTGACTGTGTGGCTGACTGTGTGGCTGACTGTGTGGCTGACTGTGTGGCTGACTGTGTGGCTGACTGTGTGGCTGACTGTGTGGCTGACTGTGTGGCTGACGGTGTGGCTGACGGTGTGGCTGACAGTGTGGCTGACTGTGTGGCTGACTGTATAGCGGTGTGGCTGACTGTGTAGCGGTGTGGCTGACGGTGTGGCTGACGGTGTGGCTGACGGTGTGGCTGGCGGTGTGGCTGACGGTGTGGCTGACGGTGTGGCTGACGGTGTGGCTGACGGTGTGGCTGACGGTGTGGCTGACGGTGTGGCTGACGGTGTGGCTGACGGTGTGGCTGACTGTGTGGCTGACTGTATAGCGGTGTGGCTGACTGTATAGCGGTGTGGCTGACTGTATAGCGGTGTGGCTGACTGTATAGCGTTATGGCTGACTGTATAGCGGTATGGCTGACTGTGTGGCTGACTGTATAGCGGTATGGCTGACTGTATAGCAGTATGGCTGACTGTATAGCAGTATGGCTGACTGTATAGCAGTATGGCTGACTGTATAGCAGAATGGCTGACTGTGTAGCAGTATGGCTGACTGTATAACAGTATAGCTGACTGTGTGGCGGTATGGCTGACTGTGTGGCTGACTGTGTGGCTGACTGTGTGGCTGACTGTGTGGCTGACTGTGTGGCTGACTGTGTAGCGGTGTGGCTGACTGTGTAGCGGTGTGGCTGACGGTGTGGCTGACGGTGTGGCTGACGGTGTGGCTGACGGTGTGGCTGACTGTGTGGCTGACTGTATAGCGGTGTGGCTGACTGTATAGCGGTGTGGCTGACTGTATAGCGGTGTGGCTGACTGTATAGCGGTATGGCTGACTGTGTGGCTGACTGTATAGCGGTATGGCTGACTGTATAGCGGTATGGCTGACTGTATAGCAGTATGGCTCACTGTATAGCAGAATGGCTGACTGTGTAGCAGTATGGCTGACTGTATAACAGTATAGCTGACTGTATAGCGGTGTGGCTGACTGTATAGCGGTGTGGCTGACTGTGTGGCTGACTGTGTGGCTGACTGTATGGCTGACTGTGTAGCGGTGTGGCTGACTGTAGCGGTGTGGCTGACGGTGTGGCTGACGGTGTGGCTGACGGTGTGGCTGACGGTGTGGCTGACGGTGTGGCTGACTGTGTGGCTGACTGTGTGGCTGACTGTGTGGCTGACTGTGTGGCTGACTGTGTGGCTGACTGTGGGGCTGACTGTGGGGCTGACTGTGGGGCTGACTGTATGGCTGACTGTATAGCTGACTGTATGGCTGACTGTATAGCGGTGTGGCTGACTGTATACCGGTGTGGCTGACTGTATAGCGGTATGGCTGACTGTATAGCGGTATGGCTGACTGTATAGCGGTATGGCTGACTGTATAGCGGTATGGCTGACTGTATAGCGGTATGGCTGACTGTATAGCGGTATGGCTCACTGTATAGCAGTATGGCTCACTGTATAGCAGTATGGCTGACTGTGTAGCTGACTGTATAGCAGAATGGCTGACTGTGTAGCAGTATGGCTGACTGTATAACGGTATAGCTGACTGTGTGGCTGACTGTATAGAGGTATGGCTGACTGTGTGGCTGACTGTGTGGCTGACTGTGTGGCTGACTGTGTGGCTGACTGTGTGGCTGACTGTGTGGCTGACTGTGTGGCTGACTGTGTAGCGGTGTGGCTGACTGTGTAGCGGTGTGGCTGACGGTGTGGCTGACGGTGTGGCTGACGGTGTGGCTGACGGTGTGGCTGACGGTGTGGCTGGCGGTGTGGCTGACGGTGTAGCTGACTGTATGGCTGACTATAGCGGTGTGGCTGACTGTATAGCAGTATGGCTGACTGTATGGCTGACTGTATAGCGGTGTGGCTGACTATAGCAGTATGGCTGACTGTATAACAGTATAGCTGACTGTGTGGCTGACTGTATAGCGGTATGGCTGACTGTATAGCGGTATGGCTGACTGTATAGCGGTATGGCTGACTGTATAGCGGTATGGCTGACTGTATAGCGGTATGGCTGACTGTATAGCGGTATGGCTGACTGTATAGCGGTATGGCTGACGGTATAGCGGTATGGCTGACGGTATAGCGGTATGGCTGACGGTATAGCGGTATGGCTGACGGTATGGCTGACTGTATAGCGGTATAGCTGACTGTATAACAGTATAGCTGACTGTGTAGCTGACTGTATAACAGTATAGCTGACTGTGTAGCTGACTGTATAACAGTACAGCTGACTGTATAGTGGTATCGCTGGCTGTATAGCTGACTGTATAGCAGTATGGCTGACTGTATGGAAGACTGTATAGCAGTATGGCTCACTATGGAAGACTGTATAGCAGTGTGGCTGACTGTATAGCAGTGTGGCTGACTGTATAGCAGTGTGGCTGACTGTATTGCGGTATGGCTGACTGTATAGCAGTGTGGCTGACTGTATAGCGGTGTGGCTGACTGTATAGCGGTATGGCTGACGGTATAGCGGTATGGCTGACGGTATAGCGGTATGGCTGACGGTATAGCGGTATGGCTGACGGTATAGCGGTATGGCTGATTGTATAACAGTATAGCTGACTGTATAACAGTATAGCTGACTGTGTAGCTGACTGTATAACAGTATAGCTGACTGTGTAGCTGACTGTATAACAGTATAGCTGACTGTGTAGCTGACTGTGAAAACAGTATAGTTGACTGTGTAGCTGACTGTATAACAGTACAGCTGACTGTATAGTGGTATCGCTGGCTGTATAGCTGACTGGATAGCAGTATGGCTGACTGTATGGAAGACTGTATAGCAGTATGGCTCACTATGGAAGACTGTATAGCAGTATGGCTGACTGTATAGCAGTGTGGCTGACTATATTGCGGTATGGCTGACTGTATAGCAGTGTGGCTGACTGTATAGCAGTGTGGCTGACTATATTGCGGTATGGCTGACTATATTGCGGTATGGCTGACTGTATAACAGTGTGGCTGACTGTATAGCAGTGTGGCTGACTGTATAGCAGTATGTGTGTGTGACGGTCTGTGTGTGTCCCTCTCATCTCCCTCTTTCAGCCTTATGTCGGGCCCTACTGCCTCCTGCGTTATGACCAGCAGCAGCAGCGTCAGATCTACCCCCTGCTCAACCCCTTGCACCCCGCGCCGCCTCAGCCTGGCAGCCGAGTCCTTCACCAACCTGGAGAGACTCCACCAAGACCATGAGCACTAGTGGAGGTCTGGTGCGGCTCCTCCAGGAGCGAGGAATCTCTGCAGCAGTCTACAACCCTCAGAGCTGGGACCGGGCAGACTGTTGCACCTCCACCCCCACTGGGGGTACCATCGCTTCTACCGCCGCGGCCCCCGACACCCCCACCCTCCACGCCGCCCAACTCCCCCAACCCACCGCTCTCTCTGTGCCAAACCCAGCAGCCCCGTGGGGCCCTTCGAACTCAGTCCCAGCGCCCCGCCCTATGACAACTTCCCTGGCCAAAGCCGGCCAGCTCCATCCTGAAGGAGGTGAGGGCAGAGGCCCAGAGCAGTGAGTCAGCAGACAGCGAGCGTCAGACTGACGTCAGCGTCCACAATCTGAAACTGGTGGACAAGCTGAAGCGCTTCAGCGTGGCTGGGGCCGGCCTCTTTATCAGGGGCCACGGGCCCACTATGCTGGGGCCCCCTCAGCGGCCTCCACCGCCCTTCCCACTTCTGCCCTTCTGTGGTGACCAGTCCCATAGGGGCCTCGGCCCCGCTCTGAACGCAGGCATCCGCCGTAACCGCAGCTACCCGGCCATGGTAGGGGCCGGCATGGCTATGAAGGGCCCGGGGCCCCAAAGCCCCACAGACATGCTCCTGGCTTCTTCCTCCAAGCTCCCCAGACAGACTAGTCTCAATGATGGGTAAATGAATGTTGACTTTTCTCTTCTGTCTGTCACCTGTCAGATGAGTTGGATGTATATATAGCTGCTGTATGAGTCCCCGGTCTGTGACAAATCAACTCTGTGCCTGAAAGAGATGCCCTTTCTTTTTACAGTGCATTTTGTATCAATGCTAATTATTTTGTCTTCCTTTCTTTCTTTCTCTATTCTGTCTCTCTCTCTCTCCCCTCTCCTGTCCTCTTTCTCTATTCTGTCTCCTCTCCTGTCCTCTATTTGGTCTCTTTCTCCTTTCCTGTCCTCTTTCTCTATTCTGTCTCTCTCTTCTCTCCTCTCCTCTCTTTCTCTATTCTGTCTCTCTCTCCTTTCCTCTCCTCTATTCTGTCTCTCTCTCTCTCCCCTCTCCTGTCCTCTTTCTCTATTCTGTCTCCTCTCCTGTCCTCTTTCTCTATTTGGTCTCTTTCTCCTTTCCTGTCCTCTTTCTCTATTCTGTCTCTCTCTCCTTTCCTCTCCTCTGCCCTCTTTCCTCTTTCCTCTCTTTCTCTGTCCTCTTTTCTCTCTGCTTACAAGCCTCAGTAAATAGTACCATGATGTGTTATTGTTTTGTTGTTGATTGGCCCTGCAGATCGGTAGGCTGAAGCAGATGTACTGTAGCACCTGTTATCTGTTTAGGAAACGGAGCGCTTCCAAGCCCAGGTAAACTCATATTAAACATCTATTCATTTTATTCCCACGTCTAAACGTACATGTAGAGATAAAGCACTGTTTCTTCCTGTTAAGTAGCTAATGAGTGGCAAGCAGTACCAACAAACGCACCTTAAGTGGTATTTAAGGGTGTTCAGTGACATCATAACAATATGCACATAATTAAGACCTTTATTGAGGAAATGAATGTTGGAGGTACAGTATTCATACTACTAGCTAGCACAATACTGGGCAAAACACATGTTATTCACCTCAAAGTTGATCCAAATAAAGAGTGGGAAGGAGCCACACTTGAAGCTAAGAGGATGCATGGATGTTTGCCGTGAATGAATAGGCTATGGTTTGAACTTGATACATTGTAACAGACCAACATGATTTATAGACATTTGTGTGCAGTGTGAGTATGTGAGCATGTGTGTGTGTATAAAGTTGTTGAAAAGATTTACCTAGTAGGCTTAGATAGTCTAAGAAAGGCTTGAGTCATTTGGTTAAGGTGATAATCAGATATACAGGACATTTCAACCAGAGCCCACTAACTGCTGTCTCCAATACAAAAAGGGTGTAGAAGAGTTCTCTGGGAGGACGCGGTTGACTTTTATGAGAGAAACATTATACAATTAGATTTTTCTTCTGACTTTCATCTTTCTGGTAACAAGCTTTGGTGACTGAACTGTTAGCTTTAAACTAAAGCCACTGTACTGTAAATGAAGTTGTGGAACGGAGAGATGGGGAGAATACGTCCTAGTGCCTCATACTTTACATAGTTCCGTTGTTGGACTGACTGATCTGTCTGGTTCCTCCCTGGTATGAGCAGACAACTGCTTTGTGTTCTGAGGTTATCCTCCTCGCATTTGAGTTTAACTTGAACTGCAGAGAAGATGAGCTCTCAAATGTCAAATTACATCTTGGATAGATGCAGTATATGTGTTGAAATAAAGAAGAAACGCCTATTATTTATCATTAACTTCTGACAAAAGTAGAGATTCGACCTTGCTGACATTGTGTGTAACTTGAATAGCCTTTGAATGTATTGATTAACAGCAGAAAATATTATGTCCATATGTGTTTGTTGATTTAAATGATGGTTTTACTGCATTTCAACCACAAAGGGAATTATTATTATACTACTTGTACATTGTAAATGGTATGTATGCAATGAATTTAGCCATGTTAACTATTTTTTAATAAACTAGAATATATATATATAAGGGACAAAAATGTTGTTCAGGCCATGAAGTGGTCAGAACACTGGTTTAAAAACAAGGGTTTTGTGTTCCGGAATTTCAAGAGCACCAATTTGCAAAAAAAGGCTATTATCAATAAAACAATTGATATGACCTGCTTGCCTTCATGTCTTTTATTTATCTGCATTTTTATATATATGTAGTTTTGGTTGGAGTTCACTACAGGCCAAATAATAACATCATGTTTGGAGCACAAATCACCAGAAATCCTCATGATAATGAACTGTTTATGAAGACATGTACTTGACAACTGTTGTTTCATGGTGTTTCACCATACTGGTGCCCACACAGCTTTATGAGGACAATATGGACCGAGCTACAACACGTGTTCACATGGGAAAGATCTTGGCCTCAGTTTCATGGTAAGCCACTCATACTGGTGCCCACACAGCTTTATGAGGACAATATGGACCGAGCTACAACACGTGTTCACATGGGAAAGATCTTGGCCTCAGTTTCATGGTGTTTCACCATACTGGTGCCCACACAGCTTTATGAGGACAATATGGACTGAGCTACAACACGTGTTCACATGGGAAAGATCTTATCCTCAGTTTCATGGTGTTTCACCATACTGGTGCCCAAGTACAGTTAAGGAGGACAATATGGACCGAGCTACAACACGGTTCACATGGGAAAGATCTTGTCCTCAGTTTCATGGTGTTTCACCACTGGTGCCCACACAGCTTTATGAG